>NC_083634.1:21280296-21285296 GCF_963584025.1 Labrus mixtus | reverse complement strand
AACTGTAGCTCCAGTGTTTGGACCCTTCATCTTAAACTGAACTGTAGCTCCAGTGTTTGGACCCTTCATCTTGAACTGAACTGTAGCTCCAGTGTTCGGACCCTTCATCTTAAACTGAACTGTAGCTCCAGTGTTTGGACCCTTCATCTTGAACTGAACTGTAGCTCCAGTGTTCGGACCCTTCATCTTAAACTGAACTGTAGCTCCAGTGTTTGGACCCTTCATCTTGAACTGAACTGTAGCTCCAGTGTTTGGACCCTTCATCTTGAACTGAACTGTAGCTCCAGTGTTCGGACCCTTCATCTTAAACTGAACTGTAGCTCCAGTGTTTGGACCCTTCATCTTGAACTGAACTGTAGCTCCAGTGTTTGGACCCTTCATCTTGAACTGAACTGTAGCTCCAGTGTTCGGACCCTTCATCTTAAACTGAACTGTAGCTCCAGTGTTTGAACCCTTCATCTTGAACTGAAATGAACTGACGCTCCAGTGTTTGGACCCTTCATCTTGAACTGAACTGTAGCTCCAGTGTTTGGACCCTTCATCTTGAACTGAACTGTACTGTACTTGGACCCTTCATCTTGAACTGAACTGTAGCTCCAGTGTTTGGACCCTTCATCTTAAACTGAACTGTAGCTCCAGTGTTTGGACCCTTCATCTTGAACTGAACTGTAGCTCCAGTGTTCGGACCCTTCATCTTAAACTGAACTGTAGCTCCAGTGTTTGGACCCTTCATCTTGAACTGAACTGTAGCTCCAGTGTTCGGACCCTTCATCTTAAACTGAACTGTAGCTCCAGTGTTTGGACCCTTCATCTTGAACTGAACTGTAGCTCCAGTGTTTGGACCCTTCATCTTGAACTGAACTGTAGCTCCAGTGTTCGGACCCTTCATCTTAAACTGAACTGTAGCTCCAGTGTTTGGACCCTTCATCTTGAACTGAACTGTAGCTCCAGTGTTTGGACCCTTCATCTTGAACTGAACTGTAGCTCCAGTGTTCGGACCCTTCATCTTAAACTGAACTGTAGCTCCAGTGTTTGGACCCTTCATCTTGAACTGAACTGTACTGTACTTGGACCCAACCTGTTGTTGAAGCTACATTTGATTTACAGTCAGTCTTCCTGCTTACTGTTTTAAATCAGTTTCAAGTGAATAATAATAAAAATATATAATTAAATCTTTATGGGTCTCCATAGTGAGACCCCCCCCCCCCCTCACTCAAAGGCCACATGTGTACAAACATATAATAAGACATTTAAACTCTTATGTCTTTACTAACCTGACGCAGTGACATTTTATTTCAGGTGTGTAATTTCACCCCTAATCCCCCCCCCCCCCCCCCCGCACACGGACCCTCCAGCCGCCGTTAACGGCAGAAGCTCCCGGTAGCAGATAAACAAAAACAACCGTTACCGTCCTGCTCCATTCGTCCGTTACCGGGCTGCTCGGTGTCAGCGCGCCGGTCTAGCTGCTCTCTCGTCGGCCTGGATGTTGTTCGTGTGTCGGTGTGTCGGTGATCGGTACCGCCGGTTCTCCCGTTCCCCTCCTTCTTGCTCTCCCTCCTCGGTGTGACCCTCCGCCAGCCCCGCCGCCATCAGCGCGAGCGACACGTCAAGCTCCCGCGAAAAGGGACAATACACTTCCGCCCTCTCCAGCGTGTGCTTGTTTCAAAATAAAAGCCCGTCAGAACCTAAAGAGTGACTTTAATTTAAGACGAGACGTTTCATTCTTAGTATTCGATATGAAAGTTGTTTGGGTCACATATTTAATCACGTAAAAAAAAACATGTAGTTATAATACACAGACACGCCTCCTGTAGCCACTAGAGGGCGCTATGTTCCATATATTCCCATGTAAGATAAGATAAAATAATCCTTTATTTATCCCACAACGGGGAAATGTACATTGTTACAGCAGCAAAGAGCAAAGACGGCAAACAAAAAGTGAACACAGCACAATTTAAATAAAAAAAGAAAATTTAAAAATGTACAAAAAAATAGATCAGCTGAGCTGCAGTTTTGACAACAATGTCAGAATATTCCGTATGAATGAGTATATGAATGAATGAGTTCAGGCCTCTTTACACGTTAAGTTGGGGTCAGACGGCATTAAAAACTGTGTGAAACACGTTATACAGAGTTTAAGGGGGTCGAATTCTGTTTGGTATGTTTTCAGGGACCCACCTGAGACAGTCAACATAAAGTCTTTCTATCAAAACTAAAGACTCGATCGCTCACTCAATCCTTTGAGGGTCACTTCTGGCATTTGGTAAATTCTCTTATCTGCATTCTGTCGTTTGTAAATGTTTCTCAACCGTCTGTAAAGTGTTTCACATGTTGTTAATGTGGTTTTATGTGTTTATCCTTGGTTAAAGTTTTTTAATTTTGTCATTTTGTTTAATGAAACATAAAATAATATGTGGTAATAATTGTGGTTTGCACCTCCCAGCCACCGTACCTCTGGCAGAGAAAAAAAAAAAAAAAAAAAAAAAAACACTTTGGCCTTCTGTTCTCACAGTTTTGTGTTTTATTCTGAAGGTCCGCATTTTACTAAAACCGGAAACCGCTCGTGTCTGTGTTCGTTAAACTTCACAGCTCCGCCATTACAGTCTCCCTCCGGTAACGGCACCGAGACTCCCGCTGCTCAGGAACCGACAGTGTGAGGCTTCAGTCAGGACGGAAACGATCAGAAACACCAAACGAGCAGATTGATTCAGACGAGACGCCATGTTTGTTTTTCATTAAGAAATAATATTTATAAATAAATAAATAAATAATAATAATAATGATGATGATGATGATGATGAAAACAGAAATCCATGATGAAGGTCTCTGATGATCTCCTCGTTCATTTCTTAAGAATTACAGATAATAAAAACAAAAAGAGGGACACATTATGGATTCTCATGGCGGACGCACTGGCTTCTGATTGGCTCGAGGTGATGGGCTGTGGACCAATCAGAGGACGCGCTGAGAGAGGCTGCCGCTCCTAGCAACAAGAGGAAACTTTCAGAGTTGGGGTGGGGGGAACTGAAGTCCTGCAGCCTGAAAACTAAACTTTAAACAGTTTGATGTTTTTGTCTTCATTTTGTATTTTCTATTAAATTTAAGGCAGGGGCCAGCAGGGGCCAACAGGGGGCCAGCAGGGGCCAACAGGGGGCCAGCAGGGGCCAACAGGGGCCAACAGGGGGCCAGCAGGGGCCAACAGGGTCCCCCCTGTGGCCCCCCCTCCAAAAGGAAGACCCCCCCCCTAATAACACATACACAGTGACTCACAATCTAATATTAAATACTGAAAGTAATATAAATCATGTTTTTAAAGATGTTTTCTGGCATCATTTTCTTTTTTCACGAGAGTTTAATGTTCCTCTCTGACAAAACAACCCCCAGTTTGGTCCCCTCAGTAAAAGTGGCTGCAGCAGGAACAGAACGGCTAAGAGGCCAGCAGGGGGAACATATTCTTCACAGATCAGAACAGGAGCCACAGATAAAGATGAGATCTAGTTTTTATTTCCTTTAAACACTTTGGCGCCCTCTGGTGGTGACAAAGGTGAAAAGAACATCAGTGTGCAGCACTGGACTGTCTGTTCAGGACCCTTAAAGGAGCAATGTAATCTGACACCTAGTGTTGAAACATCGGAGAGAGAGAGAGAGAACTACGTAAACTTTAAACGTTGTTGAAATGTTCTTTTCAACAGACGAGACTTTTGATTATCGTGCAGACAGGAAGGAACAAAGACTTCCTGCTTTCAGCTGTTTCGCTCCGTTTGAACTTTCCAACATTTTGCAGCTTCTCAGTTAAAAAAACGGATAGCTGTAACGTTTCCTCCCGGAGTGACTCATCTTGTGTCGGGATAAAGATCGGAAATCCGAGACCGACTTCCCGCACAGGTCGCAGGTGTACGGCTTCTCGCCCGTGTGGCTCCGGCTGTGATTCATCAGCAGCTGTTTGAACGCAAACGACTTCTGACAGACGTGACATTTGTGTGGTTTCTCCTCCACGTGTCCCAGGCGATGACTCTTCAGAGTTCTCTCTATCGCGAACGTCTTCTTGCAGATGTCACACTCGTACGGTTTCTCTCCCGTGTGAAGGGGAGCGTGGGAGCGGAGGCCGCGGTTAGACAGGAAGTTCTTCCCACAGACGTCACAGCTGAACGTTTTCTTGTGACTCTCCAGATGAGTCCTCAGCTCCTCTGGACTCTCTGACTGTTCTCCACAGACTCCACACAGTCTCTCTGGATCCTCCACGTGACTCCACGAGTGTTTGATCAACATGTTCAGAGAGCCGCGTAAAACTTTACACACTTTACACGACAGAGGAACGCCGCCGCCATCAGCCGCTGCCATCAGAGGCGACTGGATGCGTTTCCTTCTCTTTGATTTGACTTGTGTCTCCAGCTGCTCGTGGATGTTTTGTTTAAGCTCCTCCTCTTCCTGGTTTCTATCAGCTGCACATGAAAGGGAAACGAGCTCCCAGTCTTCCTCGCTCTTCACTTGATGTCGACCCGATGCTTTGCTCTCCGCTCCTCCGACAGGACGCACGTGAGAGCTGAAGGCAGCAGAGCAAAACAAACTTCCTGAGAACACATTCCAGCTCCACATGTCATCATGTAGCTGAAGAAGAGAACATCCTGGATGTTCGTGTCTTCTGTTCGGTGTCTCACCTTGAAAGACGGCCGGCGGTGTCCTCGGTGGTTTGGTGGTTCCTGGTCGGAGGACTCGGCCGCTCTGATGTCTGGAATAAATCAACAGCTGCAGGACACAAAGCAGACTTTAACCAAACCTCATGAATCTGGATGTGTTTGTTTCCTCATCACTCCACCACTTCCTGTCACCTCGTCTCCTCTCACCGTGTTCAGAGACGGCGTTGTCCTGGGCGTTGTCCTGGGCGTCCTGCAGCAGGTAGACTTTGAGGTTTATAGGAGCCCGCGTGCTGCTCTGACTCTTCAAACATCGACCACTGAAAGAAAGAGAAACATGAAGCAGAGCCGGTCTCAGAGAGTCTC
>NC_083634.1:21262796-21275296 GCF_963584025.1 Labrus mixtus | reverse complement strand
CTCTGAGCCGCTCAGAGCTCTGCACACTTTACACGACACAGGAACGCCGCTGCTATCACTCGCCACCTTCACAGATGACTTGATCTGTTTCCTTCTCTTTGATTTGACTCCTGGATCTTTGACTCTTTTTCTCTTTGTTATCTCTGAAGAGTCCACTTTCTCCTCTTTGTCTGGTTTCCACTCTTCTTCTTCTTCTTCTACCTCGTTGTCGTCCTCCTCGTGGTCGCTGTCGGCTGCAGAGCGAGCAGAAGAGAGGGCGCTGAAGTCCTCTGATGTTCCACATTGTTCCCCGTCTTCCTTGGATCCCATTTGTCCAGAGTTCCTGCTCTCCACAGGACTCTTCTGAGAACTAAAGGAGGGAAAGTAAACAATATAAAAACACTTCCTGTTTGGCAGACTCTTGTTTATATTTAAGCTTTATAACATTTAAAGTCTTTAAATGTGATTTTTCACACTTAAATATATAAATCAAGTATCTCCTCTGAAAATAACTCTGTGAGTCATGACTGTCTACAATGGGTGTAACACCCGAGTCCCACTGTCTGTGATGTTTTCAGAGTTTTCAGAGTCCTATCTTCAGGACTCAGTCGGTCTCGGTCGGTCGAGGATTTACCTGGAGCCTAAAAATAAATCAGAAGTCCACATTAAGTTCAGAAGATCTGAAAGTAAAGGTCTTCATGGGACCAGAGACCAGAGACCAGAGTCCAGAGACCAGAGTCCAGAGACCAGGGACCAGAGTCCAGAGACCAGAGTCCAGAGACCAGAGTCCAGAGTCCAGAGACCAGAGTCCAGAGACCAGAGAGAAAAGAGAGACCAGAGACCAGAGTCCAGAGACCAGAGAGAAGAGAGAGACCAGAGACCAGAGAGAGACCAGAGACCAGAGACCAGAGAGAAAAGAGAGACCAGAGACCAGAGACCAGAGTCCAGAGAGAAGAGAGAGACCAGAGACCAGAGTCCAGAGACCAGAGACAGACCAGAGAGAAGAGAGAGTCCAGAGAGGAGAGAGACCAGAGTCCAGAGACCAGAGAGAGACCAGAGACCAGAGTCCAGAGACCGGAGTGAAGAGAGAGACCAGAGTCCAGAGACCAGAGTCCAGAGTCCAGAGTCCAGAGACCAGAGTCCAGAGTCCAGAGACCAAAGTCCAGAGACCAGAGACAGACCAGAGACCAGAGAGAAGAGAGAGTCCAGGGAGAAGAGAGAGACCAGAGACCAGAGACCAGAGACGGTTTTGATGGACCCACCTTTTCTCGGATATAAAACGCAGATCTTCCGCTCCCCGTGGACCGGAGGGACTTCTGGATCTCCTCTGGCATCAGCGTCTGTAGTTTCAGCGGCGTCAGTTTCCTTTTGGCGTTCACAGAGAAGGCGTCAAACCGTCCCGTTAGCTGAGGGAACGCCGACCTCAGCCGGTCCAGGAAGTCCGCCTCCTGCAGGCCCAGAGGACACATGACCTCCTGGACCTGCTTCCTGAGAACTACAAAATAAAATCATCAGATATCTAATGGAACAAAGTCTCTTTTGTTTTGATAAAACTGTACAGCAGGAAAGAAGCTCGGGCGCCATGGTCACGCCCCTTCACGCTGTGTGTGGCGTGCTGTTAGGACACGCGGGCCGAGCTTTAGCTAGCTGTTTGAATGATCTGTTTTCTACTTCTCACTCTCAGTCTTATCTTTCACTTCTCTTACCACATTTGGAGAGCGAGACGGCGTCGGCGTCCTGTAACAGACACACTCGTAGGTTTATGAGAGACTTCCTGTTCAGAGACGGCGCTCTGCAGGAACATAAAAAACATCAGGAAACAGGTCGTCCTCTGAAGTGACATCACGTCATATTGAACCTCGTGTTCTGGATCTGATCGTCCGGGTCCCTCGTGTCGTTGTGATCTAGAGTGGCGCCCGTCACCGGCTCGTCAGACGACGTCTTCTCCTCGCCCACAGTTTCCCGCTCAGCGAGGCTGAAGGTGTCACAGCTCTCCTCCACATCTGGACAGTGTGAGAAATCAAGATCAGGAACGTGTCGCTCGCTCCACGCTGTGTTTCAGGAGGTCAGTGGTCCAGTTTGAGACGCCGCTCTCTAAACTGGAACCAGTTTGATCCTGAACAGATCTGACCCAATAAAACTAAAACTCTTCTCTGAATCAGTCGTCAAGTCAACGTGAGATAAACATCGACTACCGACATCGAGACGCATAATGTGAATGTCTGTCAACGGGGCCGATACTGATGAGTCCCCAAATCAACGTCTAAAGTGGTGGCATCATTTAAAAATGCATGTTTTATATATAAGATTTTGCACGGACTTGCTCCTCCTCCTTTTGAAGGACTTTATAAAGTCTGCCAGTGGGATCGGCAGCAGGGGCCACAGCCCGAGGAGACTGTGAGGCCCCACACAGACGCACTACATTCAGACAAACTGTCCTGTCAGTCAAAGGAACCTCTCTCAGTAACTCAGTTTTAGAAAGTTTAAAGTCCATTAATTCAACGGGGGAAACCACCATCACTTTAAGTCCCTCCATTTTTCTGGACGTGCACGCACGCTTAAGTCCGACCGGAAAGCATTCTCACCGAAGGTTCCGCTTCATTTCTTCTTCTTTGGTGATTTTTTTGATGCAGGTGGCGTCCCTCTTACATTACTGCCATCTTGTGGTTAAAGTAAATACTACATGAAAAGATAGAAAGTAAGACTTAAAGGAAGAGTAGATCTCAGTCTCTCTGTGAGGAGGTTCCTGGTTTGAATCCCCGTCTGACGGGAGTCTCTCTGTGAGGAGGTTCCTGGTTTGAATCCCCGTCTGACGGGAGTCTCTCTGTGAGGAGGTTCCTGGTTTGAATCCCCGTCTGTCGGGAGTCTCTCTGTGAGGAGGTTCCTGGTTTGAATCCCCGTCTGTCGGGAGTCTCTCTGTGAGGAGGTTCCTGGTTTGAATCCCCGTCTGTCGGGAGTCTCTCTGTGAGGAGGTTCCTGGTTTGAATCCCCGTCTGTCGGGAGTCTCTCTGTGAGGAGGTTCCTGGTTTGAATCCCCGTCTGTCGGGAGTCTCTCTGTGAGGAGGTTCCTGGTTTGAATCCCCGTCTGACGGGAGTCTCTCTGTGAGGAGGTTCCTGGTTTGAATCCCCGTCTGACGGGAGCCTCTCTGTGAGGAGGTTCCTGGTTTGAATCCCCGTCTGACGGGAGTCTCTCTGTGAGGAGGTTCCTGGTTTGAATCCCCGTCTGAGGATGCTCGTTAGGTTAACTCCTGACTCTAAATTGTCTGTAGGTGTGAATGTGAGTGTCTGGTTGTCTGTCTCTATATGTCAGCCCTGTGATTGGCTGGTGACCAGTCCAGGGTGTAACCCCGTCTCTCGACCAATGACAGCTGGGATCAGCTCCAGCGTCCCGCGACCGCTAACGGGAAAAGCAGTATAGGTAACGGATGAATGGAAATGAACAATATTCTGTTTGTTTTGAATGAAGAACGTACACAAAGACAGTTTTAAAATTATTTTATTAAACAATGTTTTTATACAACTTCCTACTTTATGCTTTATGTGTTTAAGTGTAAAAAATGCAAAATGTAAGTAAGAGAAAGAGAAAAGAGAAGAATGTAAGAAGAATGTAAGAGAAAAACATTTTGAAGGAGCCATGAAGCAAACTGTTGAGAGAGATTTAGCTGTAAGTGAAATGAGACATTCAAAGATGCAGCAGTGTTCTTCTTTTCCATCACAGGGAGACACTGAGGACCACTATCTACGGAGAGCCTGAAGGGACAAACATGAGATCAATGTGAATAATCACACTGACGCTGACAGCCCTGGTTCAAAACAAAGGAATATTGTCTTTCCAAGCAGGTTGACCCTCGTTGGCCGGCCTTTACACCCCGCTGATCAGGAACATGCATAAAGAGAGATCACACAAAAAACAGAACATGGGCTTAACAGGAAATTATGTCATTACTTTATCCATGACATCACTCAGCGACCTCTTCTTTGGTAGGCGTGGTTACTCCCCAGGGCAGTCTGGGTAAGTAGTGTTCAAGCCACTCCCCCCAGCTGCTCCTCGGCTCCTCCCCTCCTCTCTTCACCTCCCATCCCCCGACCACCCAGTCCAGTTCCTCTCTCCCGCCCGCCGCCTCCTCCCTCTCCTCCCTCAGAATCACACTGTAACACTTTCTGGAGACTCCTCCAGTCGTCCCTCTGCTCACACCTTCACACTGTGCTCCTCCTCTCCTCCCTCCATCTTCTGCAGAGACACGACACTCCTCCACTACATCCTTCCACCCCTCTATCGCCTCCTCTTTCCTCACCTGACGGTACAAAGTCTTCCTGTACACTCCTCTTTCTTCTTCTTCTCTTGTTGCACCTCCTCCTGTCGGCTTTAAAGTGACAAGGAGTGGTTCAACTTTCCCCGCCTCTCCTTCCTCAGCCCTATCCTCCCCCTCCATAGCTTCTCCTTCCTCTCTGTTGACGTACAAAACAGAGCGGTACAAAGACATCATCCCTCCTCCTCCTCCTCCTACCTCCTCTTCCCTCCTGTTGCACGTTAACAGCCTCAATCCGTCTCTTCCTCCCTTCCTTGCGAGCGTCACAGTCAGCGGCTTGTACACCCTCCTGTACCAGACGATCAGCCTCCACACAGTCACCAATATGCAACCTGCCGACGCAACGCACAGCAGCAAGCAGCCGGCAAAAAGCCAACAGCAGAACAACCCGGCGCCCCTGACAGCGCCGACTTCAGCACGAGAAGGGGTGGAGCGGGTTGTGGCCGGGGTCGTAAAGGTTGTTGTGGCCCGGACTTTTTCTTGCAAAGTCGTCAATGTAACGGTCGAAGGAAAAGATTCGGTCGTCTCAGCAGGTGTTGTTTGCCAAGTGGTCTTTACACTCCCGGGACTTTCAGTGGTGGGTGTGACTGTGAAACGCGTGGGATCGGTCGTCACCGTGTCCAAACCGACCAACGTCATCTCGCTTCTGACCACCAACTCTGACCATTCAATGAGACTGGTGAATGTTTGGTACCAGGAGTGCGTGACTACTCTGGTGGACACTGTGGAGAGTTCTTCTTCGAGCAGCACAGGTGCAGCAGGTGTGGTAGGAGGTGGAGAAGAAACAGCAGGGATGGAGGTAGTGACAGTTTGAGTGACAGGATCACTTGGCGGTAAGATATCTCCTCTTAGATGACCTTCTGGTGGACATAGATCAGTTTCCTCCAGGTTCATCACAGGTGTACCTGCGTGCCTTGGTGGAGAGGCGCACTCCTTAGAACAGTTAAAACAATCCCGTCAGAGTCATCCAGTCAAAAAGTTTCTACATACAAATGTTTTTCTGTTTGTTCTACTCACCACTTTGAATGAACCATCAAGTACGTTTGGACCGTCTCTGATGTAGAAGTTGGTGTCAAATTCTAGGATGTATCTTTGCAGGTAAAGATTGGAACAGGTGCAATCCCAGGGGTTGTCTGTGAGAAACAGATAGGGCACTTCCTCCTGTTTGCTGAACCAACCATCTGGCATCACCCTGATCTGAAATCAAAAGGAAGTGGTTTTAGACACGACAAAGTTAAATCATTGAATGTAGCCACTCTTTTGTCTCTCCATGTAAGGCTGTTTCAGATCAGACACGATTGTTTGGTACCGTGCCCGAGCACGATAGCTCCCCCCTCCCCCGCTGGTCTGCGTTCACATTAGTAACATCCTTCCGTTAGGCCATATGTTTTGGACATGCCCAAAATTAAACGCATTCTGGTCTGACATCTTCAATACAATCTCATGCACGTGTGGAAGGAAGGTTGACCCAGACCCTGTCGCTGCAACTTTTGGGGTTGTCCCTAGCAACAGCGGGATACCCGGACATCAATCAGATTAGATTGCATTTTCAACATTATTAGCCTTAGGCTTTCCTCCTCAATTGGAAATCTCCAACCCCTCAATCTCACTCACGCTGGATTCGCGAGGTTATGTCAGTTCTTAAACTGGAAAAAATTAGATGCACGGTTCAGGGATCATCAAAGAGATTTTTAAAAACTTGGAACCCCTTCTTAGACTATTATGCAAACATATTTGATGCTAATACTCTAGACCAGTAGCCCACCCCCCCATCTCACCCCTACCTTCTCCCCCCTCTTTTCCCTTCTGTCTTTGCTCTTTCTTCTTTGTATTGCAGAACTCAATTTGTCTTTACTTATGCGTTCTGCTGCATACAGAAGTATCCCATATACTAAGTTTGTGGGATATGTACACCAGTGCAACATATGCACAACAAAGCTCCTCTGTCACTTTTATTTGTGTATGTATTTCTCTCTTCTGCTGTTCTTCCTTTCTTTTTCTTTTTTTTCTTTCCTCTTCTCTCTCCTTTTTCCTGTGTGACTGTGATTATTTCTGTGTACTATTGCTGAAAACTCAATAAAAATATTCTTTAAAATAAAAAAAAATAAAAAGTAACATCCTTCCGTACCCGCCTACACTTGATTATGTACACAGTCCGATGCAGCAGGGGGGCAGTACGCATATTGTCGTTTGCAAATCGGCCAGAAAGCATAAAGAACAAGTAACCATGGCAACCACTCACAGACAGACTGAGTCCATCCTACTATCAGTGGGTGTGGATGTTTTTGTTATTTTTCTGAGACGCCAACAACGACCCCTCTTCCTGCTTCCACGTCTACCGTGCAGCTCAGAGGAGGAAACGTACTTGAATCGAGACAACGTCTTCAAGCAGACTCAGGCACAGTATCAGAGTACGGTTACGTCTGATCAGATGACCTAACAGTTCTCAATCTAGAACAACCTTCATTGTATTTACATAACTTTGCATATATATATGACCAAGATGCTGCTGTACAGGACTGCTGCCAACAAAGTTATGACAATAAAGCAGCTGTCTATCTAAATGAACCGGACTTTGGGGTCAAGCGTACTCAGATCCGGGCCCTAGTGTCAACCCCCCCCCCCCCTTATTACTAGACTCTTCTCCTCTGTCGCCCCCCGGTGGTGGAATGAACTTCCAAACTCCATGTGATCTGCAGAGTCCCTCTGCACCTTTAAGAAAAAGCTAAAGACCCAGCTCTTTCATGAATACCTACTAACTTAATGATGATGGTCTCCATATTATTGATGATGATGATGGTAATGACGATGGTTTTTGTTTGATAACGACGACTTATAAGATGGTTTCTATACTGATTAGAGCTCTCAAGAACTGCCCTCAATGTTGTGCTTTGCCTCTGGTCACTTCCTGTCAGCACCTGTGTGTCCAATCAGACTCAAAGCTGATCGTTTGCTCTTACTGACATTGTTCCCTTTTTTCTAGATCCTTGCTTGTGTTGTTCTTACTCTCTGATGTACGTCGCTTTGGAGAAAAGAGTCTGATAAGAGAATTGTAGGATTACGACACAAAAACAAAAGTTCTGTACTGTTCATTCTCCAACCTTGTTGTCATTGATGTAAAGGAACTCTATGGCTGTGAAGGGGTGCAGCATTGACCCGGGAAGCACCTTGATGTGATTTGATGACAAGTCCAGGATCTAGAGAACAAGAAACACAATCACAGGGAAAGCAAATGAGAGTCGCTGTGTGGTGAGAACCCAGAGATACACACTTTGACACTTTAAACACATTTCAGCACACTGACTTGAAGTTTGCTGAGTCCGGAGAAGGTTTGGTCGCTCAGAGATCGGATGGTGTTGTTGTTGAGCCAGAGTTCAGTCAGATCGGGACAGGCGGAAAAGGAGCGGTCTGAGAGGGATGTCAGACGGTTTAACCCCAGCCGCAGAACACTGAGAGTGGGCAGGAGTGGAGAGTCACTGGGCGTCAGTTCTGGAATCTAAACAAACAGAAAACCTCGTCAACTGGCTCAACTTTACTGATTCAGTTTTTATTTACACGATAATAATCAGAAAGACACCTTGTTTCCTGTGAGGTCAATCTCATAGATCTCTGTGAAGAACTGGAAGGAGGACCAGGACAGACTGGAGAACAGGTTGTTGGGAAACAACAGAACCTAGAAGAAAACATTTAGAGCTGTCAGTGCTTCCTGTCAAACTGCCGTCTTATCATTTTAAACAGGAAGTTGCATGTGTCCTCCTGTCAGACACTCAGAGTCAAACAAGAAACGTTTCTATCTTTCTTTTACTGCAGAACCGGATGTTCGATGTGGTGTTCTGAAAATGTTCTGAAGTTTTCCTGTAGATGCAAACGGCCAAAGTTTTCAACCAGACGTTATCTAAACTGAATTCCTGCCAGCCTCTTTGGAAATTTTCAAATTAAGTCAGAATGAGTCAGCAGGAAATATTAATAACATCCACTACGAGCGAGGAGGCGAGGTGATGACGTGTAAACAGAGCGATCGTCATGAAGCTGCTTCATGTAGTCTCTTCTGCTCGCTGGTATTTTCTTTATATATTTAAAACCTGTCTTCAAAGTGTCGGCCTCACCTCAGGAGGATTTGAGGTGTCTGATGGGGTTCAGTGAAATTTAACTGGATGCACTTAGAGGTGAAAATAGAATATTATTAAATCACTAAAACCTTCAAGTGAAGGTCGTGAACAGACTTTGTTTCTGTGATCTCAGAAAGAAAATTAAACGTTTCAAATCAAATCTCTGGTTTCGACCGTGGAGCAGCTGGTCTGTGTTTCTTGTTGGCGTTACCTTGGTCTTTGGATCGAATCCGGCAGGGACGTCGCTGAGTCCGGCCGCTTTGCAGTTCTTAGACGGCCGATCGTCCTTGTCCATGATGTCCTGGCATCCGGACACGGTCGTAACCATGGCAACTTGATCCAGGAGGACGAAGAGGAGGAGGAAGAAGAGCTGCATTCTGCGCTGGTGTAACAACGATCGTCTCTGAGCCTCAGTCAGAGAAAATAAAACACCAACGCAGGAGATGACGGTCAATATACCAAACGTAATGTGTGTGTGTGTGTGTGTGTGTGTGTGTGTGTGTGTGTGTCTGTGTTGATTGACAGTAGCTGAAGCAGGAAGTGTGAAGAGTCCAGCTGCTTGTCTCTTGATAAGTGACTGATGCTCTTCATGTTTTTCTTCTCAACAGTTTTCCGTCTGTGTCATTTTTTTATTTGAATGTTTGACGCTTCACACTGACTTTCATTAAAGGTCTCATATTTAAGATCCTCTTCCCCATGTTCCTCTAACTCTAACATGTGTCTCCGTTTACAAACCCCCCAATTATGAGAAAAGTCCATCCTCTCCGTCTTCTGCCTGCTCCACTTTTCAGAAAATGTGTGCTCAAACAGGCCGTTTGGAGATTTTCCCTTCATGACATCACAAAGGGCAGTAGCCCCTCCCCCAGGTGGGTGACACTCCCACAGCTAGGTGTTTGTTCTGCCCTCTGAGTCTGCCTTCTCACCATAAACAATAGGACATGGAGCGAGAAAGACCGAGTACACCCAAGCCCTTAAAGAGAGGGGGCGTGGTCAGACACAGCTCATTTACATATTTAAAGGTACAGACACAGAAACAGCCTGTTCTGAGCAGGGCTGAAATAGAGGGGTTTATAGACATGATCAAATACAGGATCAGAGTGGATTTAGAACAAGAAACTTCACACACATGTTAAAGAGGAGCTCTGAGACTTATTTAAACTGAAGAAAAAGAAGAAGATATGTGACCTTTAATGGTTATTCTAGATTTAAAACATCAGGTATCATAAATCTGAAATCAAATAAAATCTAAAAATGTGTGTTTCATGTTTCTGTGGTCAGATTTGACACGTAAACAACGTGTTGAAACGAGGCTGAAAAAAGGATCGACTTAAAGTCTCAGTCTGTATCATCTCTTCAGTTGTGTTTTCACTGTGTGTGTGTAATGTTTTGATTTAACTCTCCGAGCCACTGTAGTTTGGACCTCTCTGGAAAGGGGAAACAGTGAAGGAGGAGGGGACTCAGGTTCAGGTTTTCAGTCTTGTTGACACTTTATTGCCTCGTGTTGTCTGCAGGTAGAGCCTGAGATTGGTTCCTGATACAACAACAACAACAACAACAACAACAACACAGACACAGCCACACAAGTGAGGGGCTCTGAGCCAATAGGAGGAGGGCTAGACCATGATGTCATCATGTCCGCGTCATGTCTGAGTCCTGAAGTGACGTCATGTGCCGACGTCACAGATTCTGAGGTCGTGATTGGAGCAGAGGCGTAAGGAATGGGCGGGGACAGTCGCCGAGGGAAGGGAGGGTGGACATTAAATGTTCAGGAATTCCGCAGAGTCGGGTTGTCATGGCAACAGCATCCCCAAATCCCTCTCCCAGGCCCCTCCCCCTCCTCAAAACTCCCAAAAAAAAGGACCAAAACTTAACAATTAGATGAAAAAAAAAAGTCAAATCAGTTTTATAAAGTTAAACAAACTTAAGATAATGATTCTAAATTAACCCTGAACACACACACACACACATTTAACACACACACAGACATTTAACACACACACACACACACACACACACACACACACATTAACAATCAGGCAGTTGCATGAGGGCGAGAAGCTCCCTTTAGCAGCATCCAAAAGACCCCAACATTAACGTATAACTTTATAATAATTATGATATTAATGAAAGTGATGATGGTGTGATGACATCACAAAGCAAACATGTAGGCGGGGTTAAAATACTCGGGAAAGCAGGAAGCAAATGAGTACACAAAGAAAAGAACCCGAAGTTTGAAATAAAAAAATCAAAACATCAGAAAATTAAAAAAAACAAAAAACTAAAAGGAAACATCGTTTCCCATCATGCCCGGCGGTGGCAGCAGGTTTTCAAGATTGTCCTGTGATTGGTCAGATCAGAGACAGCAGAGCAAATGAGGCAGAAACATGATCCTGCTGATGTCATGCGTCTCCGGCCAATCACAATCATTTCTTGTGTTTTTTGTCATCATCGTCAACATTATCGTCACCATGGCGACTCCTTTTCCGACTTGTGCGGCCAGAGGGAGCGCTCCCATTGGTTGGTTCTACAGTCAGAGAGCACAACGACGCTCTACTCGTCATCTCCCACAATGCCCAACATCGTGTGGGCGGGGCTTAATCTCTCAGCTCCTCCTGACAGTGAACGCGTCCTCACTCAGGGCGGAGAAATGCACCGAGGCTGTGTTCAGGGTGGCGTGGAAAGCTGGGTATTTGTGGCAGAGAGGGTCAGTGAACACAACATGATAAAATAATCTCCCTACATCATTAAATGTGCGCACATCTTGATTTGAATATTAACCAGCAACGAGAAGCGAAATTAATCAAACGTTCAGTCATTTATTGAGCAACACATTGATGGTAGGACGCCGGTTTTCAGGTAACCATGGAAACGTCAGTGTTTGTTTGCAGTCCAGAGCCAGAAAGAAACCAAACATCTGTCTATGAAGTAACAACAAATAAGATAAAGCCACAAATTCCCAGCATCCTGACGTCAGTGAAGGCAGCACTTAATTCCCTCCCGTCTCGTCTGATGTGGACAAAAGTTTTCAGTATTTCAGATCCTTTAAATTCTCACGCAACATATCGTAGTGTCTCGTTTTACTTCCATCTTATTTTACCTCCACTCTGTCTCTTCTCACATTTCCCATAATTCCTTGCTAACACGGCCCTACGTAGACCCATAATCCATCCAGTTTCCTACATCTCACACCGCCACCATCTTATCAGATAAGTTTCCTACATCTCCCATGAGGCATCACTTCCCACATTTCCCACGATTGCCAGAGACAGTGAAGGTGTCGCAGCCTGTTTTTAAAATAGATAAAAACGTCAAAAACACTTCAAATATACACACAGCTCTTTAAAAATAGATTCAACATGCAAGTCGACAGATTTTATCCTCCGTCCGTCCTTCCTTCTGTACAGCAGCGTGTCCGTCAGCTCCTCGCTCTCCTGTAGGAGGCGCCACAGAGCAGCTTTCTTTGGTTTATAGCGCTCAGCAACGCAGCATTCAAGTCGCACAGGAGAAACAGGAAATACGAGCTCCAACCTTCAGTAAGTGTTTCTAACTCAGGGAACAAAACCATTTTATTTTCTATTTCTTTTTTATGTGTTTTAAAGGTAAATGTTTGTCCTTTAATGACGTTAAGATTTTCAAAATAATTAAAATAACTCGTTCTGAGCTTCTTCTGAAGTCGCACAAACTGTAAATCCCATAAAACATGAATGTTGCGCTGGTAGGCTAGGCTAGGCTAGGCTAACACTTTCACCTGTGCAAAACTTGACCTTCTGTAGCATTGTCCACATAAAATATTAGCTTGATGCTAATTTCCCACCCATGGCGCCCAGAGCAGCGCAAGCTAACTAACACGGACCGCTCTGGCTGAACCAGGCTAGTTAGCCTCCTGGGCTAACGGCGGCTAACACTCGTTTAAGAACAAACACTCTTAGAGAGAAAAACAAACCGACGTTCTTCATCTTTGAGTAAAAACAGCTTCAACAGGAGACTCCTGCTAACAGTAGCTAGCCCCGGGAGCTAACACCTAAGCTTCAAGGCACCTCGTTATAAACGACCAATCAGAAGCAAGATATCAGCGATCAATAAAAAAACAAAAAAATAATCT
>NC_083634.1:21250296-21257796 GCF_963584025.1 Labrus mixtus | reverse complement strand
AACAACCAACCAACAACCAACCAACCAATCAACAACCAACCACCAACCAACCAACCACCAACCAACCACCAACCAATCAAACAACCAACCAACCAATCAACATCAACCAACAACCAACCACTCAACCAACCAACCACCCACCCAACAACCACCCACCCACCCAATCAACCAACCACCCACCCAATCAATCAATCAATCAATCAACCACCCACCCAACCAACTAACCAACCAATCAACCAATCTATTCATCAGGACATGAATCCCTCAGAGGCGTGTACCGTCGTCTCATGTGTCTCTGATGTTTCCTCTTCACTTTTATCTCTTTCATTTATTTTTTTCTGGTTCTCCGTGGTTTACCTCTTCTCCATCTCCAGCTTGATGTCGATGCCTTGTTTCTCCAGCAGCTCCCTCTGAGCGTAGTTCCAGTCCTCGGGCTCCTCCTGCTGCTCGGCCGTGACGCTGCGCTCTCGCTCCAGCCTCGCCTGCTCCGGGTGGTTAAAGCGGAACACGTGGTTCTTCCCCATCACGATGCGGTGACCTGGCAACGCAGACGGGACGAATGTAGGAAAATGTTTCACTTCAAGAAATATCGGAGAACTTTACCAATAAGATTTAAAACAAATATGGGGGCAGTCTCACCTTGTTTGAGGACGACGGCGTCGGAGATCTGCTTCCCGTTAACGTACGTCTCGGCTCCGACCAACGGCTCCAACGTGACGACCACTGCAGACACACAGAGAGCACGAGGTCACACACACACACACACACACACACGCACACAGGGGAGAGGGAGGGGGGGCAGGGTTGGGGTATTGGGTGTGAGTATGAAGGTGACGTCACCATGGTAACACAGACTGAAAGAACGATACCTGACAGGTCTCCGGGCAGCTTTTACAGAGAAGAAGAAGAGAGAGAGATAAACGTTTCATCACTCACAGAACACAAACACTTTAATGTTTTCTTAACCACGAGGCCTTACTTTATTTCAAAATAAAAGCACAGCCAGTAAAGTGCTCTCAGATTAAGACAGGACAGAAATTCAAAATAAAAGCCTAACTGTTTTTATTTTATACTATTTTTTATTTTTATTTAAATTTTGATGAATGGCGATGAACTGTGGAAATTTAACCCCTTATGAACCAGGATGCAGACTGAGATCCTGTGGCAGAGCTCTGCTGGCTGCTCCAAGGTCCAGACTGAAAACCAAAGGGGGGGCAGGTCTTTACTGTCAGAGCCTCTAGACTTTGGAAAAGCCTGCCAGAGGATGCACCACCTAAAAAAATCTCACTCCAAGCTGGAATCAGAAGTTAGCTGCAGTTGCAGATGTGCGACCACCAGAGGGCGATCTGAGCACGCTCACTGACAACTAACTGGAGACAAAAACAGACAGACAGACAGACAGACAGACACACAGACAGGCAGACAGTCAGGCAGACAGTCAGACAGACACAGACACACAGACAGGCAGACAGTCAGGCAGACAGTCAGACACACAAACAGACAGACACATAGACATGCAGACAGTCAGACAGACAGGCAGGCAGAAAGACAGACAGACAGACAGACAGACACACAGACAGATACACAGACAGACAGACAGACAGACAGACAGACACAGACAGACACACACACAGACAGACAGACAGACACACAGACAGACAGACAGACAGATACACAGACAGACAGACAGACACAGACAGACACACAGACAGATACACAGACAGACAGACACACAGACAGACAGATAGATACACAGACAGACAGACAGACACACAGACAGACACACACACAGACAGATACACAGACAGACAGACACACACACACAGACAGACAGACAGACACAGACAGACACACAGACAGACAGACAGATACACAGACAGACAGACAGACACACAGACAGACACACACACAGACAGACAGACAGACACACAGACAGACACACACACAGACAGACAGACAGACACACAGACAGACACACACACAGACAGACAGACAGACACACAGACAGACACACACACAGACAGACAGACAGACAGACAGACAGACAGACAGATACACAGACAGATACACAGACAGACAGACACACAGACACACAGACAGACAGACACACAGACACACAGACAGACAGACAGACAGACAGGTGTGTGTCTCACCCTCCCCCTGCTCGTTGGTCTCACTAACAAACACACAGTGGATCTCTTTGATGAAGTGACCAGACAGTTTGATGTCGACGTCCTGCTGCCCGACTCTGAAAACACAAGACGAGGATTTTAATCAAAGTCTGTCACACACAGCCGGAGTATAAAGGGGGGAGTTAATCTGACCTGGTGAATCCCTCCTTGATGTAGTAGAGCAGACACTCGGACATCAGCGGGTCCTCGTTCAGGTTGACCAGGTGAGGCGTCTGCGGAGGACAAACACAGAAGAGATGACTTTGATTGACTTTGTTAAAAAACATCATAGGTCATAGAGCGACGATAAGATGGTGGATAATAACGTTTAAGTGATTTTAATGACGTTTATTTGATGGATTTATTTCTAATACTATTATTTCTTTACGTAATAAAGTCCCTGCAGGCGTTCCTCAGATATTACTTTCAGAAGACACACATGTTATGTTTTTTTTTCACAGGAAGTCTGTAATAAAAAGTTTCATTTCTTGAGTCATGCTGAAAAATGTTTCATGATGATGTCACAGTAACCGAGAGGAAATAACTCTCCATGCCAGCAGGGGGCGGTAGTCCGTTGTTATGATATGAGAAGACCATTTTCACACCGCTGTGGGTCACCACAGCAAAGAAGAGGCGCAGCCGACTCAACAAACACCACAAAAACGAGGGAGACGATCGCTCACTGACGGGCGATCTCCTCGGTGTGTCAGGATCTTAAAGAGATGTTTGATGTAAACTCACTCCTTTTGGAGAGAAGACACCCAGCGTTCCTCCATCTTCTTTAATGGACACGCCCATCTCTGCCAGCAGGGACTCTCTGGGCGAGAGACACACACCAACATGGGGAGAGAGAGAGAGAGGGAGAAAGAGAGAGAGAATGATGTTTGACTCATTTGGTGGATTTATCTCCATGACAACAACAGTTCCAGCTCTGTGATTGGACGTGAAACACTGAGATAAAAACGTTACCTCTCTAGTCGAATGGATTCTGTTTTCCTCAGTTTCTCCTCCCACGTCTCGTTCAGCTCTGCGATGATCTTCTCCGTCTCCTACAGGACACACACAGAGTTCACATCACGTTACCCGTCAGCGCCCGTCACTTCAAACAGTCCAGAACCAGGATCATCAGAGTCCCTACCATCAGCCTCTCAGCCGCCTCCTCTTTACTGATCGGCTCTGTCGCCTCCTCGCCATCCTCGCCATTCTCCATCAGCTGGTCCGAGTCTGCAGGAGCGTCTGCTGCAGACTCGGGCTCGGGTCCTGCCGGGAATACAGACACAAAATGTTCTGATGTTGGACGTCCGTACTAAACCACGGTCAAGTTTCTTTAAACACGAGATAATCAGCTGTTGGCGTGATTGGGGGCGAGGTTTCCTGCCGCTCTGAACGAGACGTTACGAGAACTTGGACAGAACCCGACCTATCAGAGCAAAGCTGTAGGACACGCCCACCCCGGCAGCCCTGCTGAAATCTCACTCACACTTCCCTACAGCTGCACACAGAGCTGGCCAATCAGAGGAGAGCGGGCACAAAGGGGGAGGGGCTTAAAGAGAGCAGCTGAAATGAAGCGTTCCAGAAAGAGGCTGAGACGAGCATCAGATACATGAGGAGGATTTTGAGCGAGAAGAGAAAGTGGGTAACGCGAGCGGGGGAGGGGAAGAGTTAAATAAACATTTGTAACTTACTGATCTTCAAACTTTGTAAAATCTAAATTAGCCTCAAAGTGGAAAAAAAGACACACACACCTGGAGGGGCGGAGCCGTTCTCAGGTGCGATCCCATTGGCCGTGAGCGCCAGCTGCAGCGGGGAGGCAGACACACCCGCAGCGGCTGGGACGCCATTGTTGTTGTTGTTGACTTTAAGAAAAACAGAATTAGGATTCAGCTTTTAAGAAGTCGGAATCTCTGCTACAGCACACACACACACACACACACACACACACACACACACACACACACACACACACACACAGTTGTTGTTGTCTGGAAGCAGCCGTCTCTGAACATACTGACATGCCATGCATACAAACATTTTTACATAACCACAATCACTCCCTGTAGTTTTAAACTGTGATATCGACGTGCACATTTATACATCGGTGTCTGTCATGGCGGCCACCTCGACAACACACGACCCGTTACACATTTCTCTGGCTCTGAGGATACATCAGTACAGTATGTAGTTTATATAAAGTGTGTGTGTGTGTGTGTGTTTATCAGTGTTACATAAAGGTTACTCTGAGGATACATCAGTACAGTATGTAGTTTATATAAAGTGTGTGTGTGTGTGTGTGTGTGTGTGTGTGTTTATCAGTGTTACATAAAGGTTACTCTGAGGATACATCAGTACAGTATGTAGTTTATATAAAGTGTGTGTGTGTGTGTGTGTGTTTATCAGTGTTACATAAAGGTTACTCTGAGGATACATCAGTACAGTATGTAGTTTATATAAAGTGTGTGTGTGTGTGTGTGTGTGTGTTTATCAGTGTTACATAAAGGTTACTCTGTGGATACATCAGTACAGTATGTAGTTTATATAAAGTGTGTGTGTGTGTGTGTGTGTGTTTATCAGTGTTACATAAAGGTTACTCTGTGGATACATCAGTACAGTATGTAGTTTATATAAAGTGTGTGTGTGTGTGTGTGTTTATCAGTGTTACATAAAGGTTACTCTGTGGATACATCAGTACAGTATGTAGTTTATATAAAGTGTGTGTGTGTGTGTGTGTTTATCAGTGTTACATAAAGGTTACTCTGTGGATACATCAGTACAGTATGTAGTTTATATAAAGTGTGTGTGTGTGTGTGTGTGTGTGTGTTTATCAGTGTTACATAAAGGTTACTCTGTGGATACATCAGTACAGTATGTAGTTTATATAAAGTGTGTGTGTGTGTGTGTGTGTTTATCAGTGTTACATAAAGGTTACTCTGAGGATACATCAGTACAGTATGTAGTTTATATAAAGTGTGTGTGTGTGTGTGTGTGTGTTTATCAGTGTTACATAAAGGTTACTCTGTGGATACATCAGTACAGTATGTAGTTTATATAAAGTGTGTGTGTGTGTGTGTGTTTATCAGTGTTACATAAAGGTTACTCTGTGGATACATCAGTACAGTATGTAGTTTATATAAAGTGTGTGTGTGTGTGTGTGTGTGTTTATCAGTGTTACATAAAGGTTACTCTGAGGATACATCAGTACAGTATGTAGTTTATATAAAGTGTGTGTGTGTGTGTGTGTGTGTGTGTTTATCAGTGTTACATAAAGGTTACTCTGAGGATACATCAGTACAGTATGTAGTTTATATAAAGTGTGTGTGTGTGTGTGTGTGTTTATCAGTGTTACATAAAGGTTACTCTGTGGATACATCAGTACAGTATGTAGTTTATATAAAGTGTGTGTGTGTGTGTGTGTTTATCAGTGTTACATAAAGGTTACTCTGTGGATACATCAGTACAGTATGTAGTTTATATAAAGTGTGTGTGTGTGTGTGTGTGTGTGTTTATCAGTGTTACATAAAGGTTACTCTGTGGATACATCAGTACAGTATGTAGTTTATATAAAGTGTGTGTGTGTGTGTTTATCAGTGTTACATAAAGGTTACTCTGAGGATACATCAGTACAGTATGTAGTTTATATAAAGTGTGTGTGTGTGTGTGTGTGTGTGTTTATCAGTGTTACATAAAGGTTACTCTGTGGATACATCAGTACAGTATGTAGTTTATATAAAGTGTGTGTGTGTGTGTGTGTTTATCAGTGTTACATAAAGGTTACTCTGAGGATACATCAGTACAGTATGTAGTTTATATAAAGTGTGTGTGTGTGTGTGTGTGTTTATCAGTGTTACATAAAGGTTACTCTGAGGATACATCAGTACAGTATGTAGTTTATATAAAGTGTGTGTGTGTGTGTGTGTTTATCAGTGTTACATAAAGGTTACTCTGAGGATACATCAGTACAGTATGTAGTTTATATAAAGTGTGTGTGTGTGTGTGTGTTTATCAGTGTTACATAAAGGTTACTCTGTGGATACATCAGTACAGTATGTAGTTTATATAAAGTGTGTGTGTGTGTGTGTGTGTGTGTTTATCAGTGTTACATAAAGGTTACTCTGTGGATACATCAGTACAGTATGTAGTTTATATAAAGTGTGTGTGTGTGTGTGTGTGTGTGTTTATCAGTGTTACATAAAGGTTACTCTGTGGATACATCAGTACAGTATGTAGTTTATATAAAGTGTGTGTGTGTGTGTGTGTGTGTGTGTGTGTGTTTATCAGTGTTACATAAAGGTTACTCTGTGGATACATCAGTACAGTATGTAGTTTATATAAAGTGTGTGTGTGTGTGTGTGTGTGTTTATCAGTGTTACATAAAGGTTACTCTGAGGATACATCAGTACAGTATGTAGTTTATATAAAGTGTGTGTGTGTGTGTGTGTGTTTATCAGTGTTACATAAAGGTTACTCTGAGGATACATCAGTACAGTATGTAGTTTATATAAAGTGTGTGTGTGTGTGTGTGTGTTTATCAGTGTTACATAAAGGTTACTCTGAGGATACATCAGTACAGTATGTAGTTTATATAAAGTGTGTGTGTGTGTGTGTGTGTGTGTTTATCAGTGTTACATAAAGGTTACTCTGAGGATACATCAGTACAGTATGTAGTTTATATAAAGTGTGTGTGTGTGTGTGTGTGTGTGTGTGTGTGTTTATCAGTGTTACATAAAGGTTACTCTGAGGATACATCAGTACAGTATGTAGTTTATATAAAGTGTGTGTGTGTGTGTGTGTGTGTGTGTGTGTTTATCAGTGTTACATAAAGGTTACTCTGAGGATACATCAGTACAGTATGTAGTTTATATAAAGTGTGTGTGTGTGTGTGTGTTTATCAGTGTTACATAAAGGTTACTCTGAGGATACATCAGTACAGTATGTAGTTTATATAAAGTGTGTGTGTGTGTGTGTGTTTATCAGTGTTACATAAAGGTTACTCTGAGGATACATCAGTACAGTATGTAGTTTATATAAAGTGTGTGTGTGTGTGTGTGTGTGTGTGTTTATCAGTGTTACATAAAGGTTACTCTGAGGATACATCAGTACAGTATGTAGTTTATATAAAGTGTGTGTGTGTGTGTGTGTTTATCAGTGTTACATAAAGGTTACTCTGAGGATACATCAGTACAGTATGTAGTTTATATAAAGTGTGTGTGTGTGTGTGTGTTTATCAGTGTTACATAAAGGTTACTCTGAGGATACATCAGTACAGTATGTAGTTTATATAAAGTGTGTGTGTGTGTGTGTGTGTTTATCAGTGTTACATAAAGGTTACTCT
>NC_083634.1:21240296-21245296 GCF_963584025.1 Labrus mixtus | reverse complement strand
ATTAGGTCCCGGATGTCGGAGAATCCGGTCACCGCCAGTTTGGACAGATCTTCCACATAGGGACCGAGGATGGGGTGCTCCCGGACACGCAGAGTCCCCTGAGACTTTGGGTTCAACAGATCCCGGACCCGCTCACAGTAGATCTCCATGTAGGACACCTGGGGGAGGAAACCGTGTTCAGCCCGTCCTCATGCACTGAATAAATCTGAGTGTATGACTGATTAAAGTGAGTTTACCTCCACTGAGTAGGTCAGGTCAGGATCTGTGTTTTCTCCTGTTCTCTGGAACAAGTCTTCACACAGCTGAACAGAGAAACAGACGATCAATACTCTGATTCAAGCAACCAAGAGACAAAATCCATGAAAGGTGGATTTATGATTCTGTATCAAAGAGTTTCCCCTCGGGGCTTCTTTAAAAGTAGACCGCCCATCGGAGTCCCGGAGAATGAAAATCTGTAACGGGTCAGAATTGACTGATTGAGCCAAGTTTCCACCAATTGGTTAGCACGATGGCGATAGCCACGTCAGCCATGCAATAGTGTGACATCAAAGCAGCGCGACGCAGCCTGCTAATAAATTCAAAGAAAATAAGAACACAACACAGTAAATAAAGGTCACCAATGGAGGACGTCCAGCAGAGGTCTGCACGGTGTGGGTAAGGTCATCCCTGATGCTATGCACTGACATTAATCGCTTGTGTCTAGCTCCTTATGGTCGGATTGTTACGCTTGGCACCTCAACAGAAGGGTAGCAAAAAAGTAGGACAGTACGGATCAGTCCTTTAGGTACCATTCCCAAATT
The DNA here is from genome assembly GCF_963584025.1 of Labrus mixtus. Classification (NCBI taxonomy): domain Eukaryota; kingdom Metazoa; phylum Chordata; class Actinopteri; order Labriformes; family Labridae; genus Labrus; species Labrus mixtus. The sequence continues at coordinate 21,244,496 of NC_083634.1, read as the reverse complement.
GTGACAATGGAAACACCAATAACTGCATACTGTACAAAACGAAACCGAACCGGACCACTTGGTGGAAACAGGGCTGCAGGCTAAGTCTCCAAGACAATAAATGACTTCAAGCAACAAAACCTAATAGTTACAATAAATACTCAGAATATCTCTAAATGCTCTTTTTATAAAGCAAAGTCTCTTTAGCATCGTCTTCTAGGACAGCATTAAATTAAATTAAAGAAATGCAGTCCTGGTATTCAGGTCGTCATGAGCACAATAAGTCCTCAGAGGAACTGTAGGTACACAGAGTCCCCGCGAGAATGAACATAAGTCCAAATACGTTTCTCAGTCTAATCCCAGATTGTCCTCAGAACAGAACGAAATACAGTTCAAGTTGTGCAATTAAATTGTTTAGTTTGAAGTTGCATAAAGAGTCAGAGTGCAGCAGTTCTCTGAAACAGGAACAATAATCCAAACCTTTAGTTTAAAAAACAACACAACGATAAATGTCATTAAAAATGTTGGGCTTAATTATTTCAGAGTGGATTGAGGATTTTGAAGCCATACAGAGGTGGAATTGTTTTCCTGATCACTGGAAAGTTCGTCACATCTCATAAATACTGCGGCGCATTTACCACCAACTCTCCACAGACGCTCATGTTTTCATGCTAACTGTTAGCGGCGCTGTTGCTAACTTAGACTCTTTTTGCAATGAGGCTGATTTACATAAAAAAAGGCTGCATAATGGATCATTTCATTACACAAACATCACTGGCACAGATACGCTGCCTTGCTCTGCAGCACAGTAAAAGGTGCTTTTAACCCTTTGTGTCCCTTTTTAACCCTTTTGTCTGATTCTTTAACTTCAAGTTTTGCCATTCATGCCTTTTCCCTTTTTGAGTGCCTCTACCAGAATAATTATTTCCATCCTTCCCCGTGTGTTTACCTGCGGTATGATGCCTTCCTGTCCCGGCTCTTGTTTGCCCATCATGGTGTAGCTCTTTCCAGCACCCGTCTGTCCGTACGCAAAAATACAGACATTGTATCCTGGAAGACAACAGTGTTGATTTTTAAATGTAATGTTTCCCATTAATTTTGAATGGGAAAATTAGCATTAGCAATTTTAGCATCATCACAGGGATAATAAGCTTTAGCATCTGTTGCTTCTCCTCCACTATCACTACAATAAGTACACTCATCTGTTGCATTATCATAGATTAGTTTCATCATCACCCCTATAATGACAGACAACATTTGCATCTGCAGCATTAGCATCAGAATATGTAGCATCACAAACATCATGCATGTTAACACTGCTACACGTAGCATTAGCATCTTAAACGCCAAAGTTCAACAAGCATCATTACTGTCTTTATTACTGTTGTAATGTGGATGATGGTGTTGTTTAATGTTGTTAAAATGATCCATACTTTGATACAACATGTTTTAAAATGATAAAATATGTTGTTTTAATAAGTTAGTATCAAATGGTAACAAAACGACATCTATTCAATAAGACAGGCTGGTAGGAGAGGTAACACTTTGACAACATCTCAATTGCACATGTTAACGTAATTGTACAATTTAGTCGGTGTGCAGGAGTTTGCCTACAATTTCTGGTCATTTAAAACCAGCATATTTTCCAACATTTGGTGCTTTGGACTTCTATGGAAGTATCAGGTTTGGATATCGTTTACCTTTTACTAGTATTATAAAGAAGTTGATAATTCAGGTATCATGACAAACCTGGTGTTGTTTAACAAAGTGTTTGTGCTTTAAACCTTTCATGGATTTGAGGTTGGTGTGGCTGATTAAATCTGGTCAGTGAGGAGCAGCAGTCTTCACACGGTTACCTTCAAAAGAGTGCAGCAGCATCTCCTCTCCGATGTCCTTATACACCTGCTTCTGACATGCGAAGCTGGGGTCCTCCGCCTGCAGAAACACAAGCACACCTCTGGTTGTCGTGTAACTGATCTCGAGTAATGCATTGAACATTTTTCAGCGTGTGTGTGCAGTGTGTGTTATCACCGTTGTGTGTGACCAGTAGGAATAGTCGAATGTGAAGTTCTTGGCTCCATCTTTGGGCTGTTTGGGGTTTGAGATACCTGGAAAGGAAAGGGGAAATGACATAACAACCTGGTTTTTAGTGACACCCATTATGCCCAGAGGTTTGTTCTCTGGGTCTGTTTTTGCTGTTTTGACTGAATACATTTTTTATTAAATCTGGACGCTTTGAATTCTGCAGTAAAGTTGGAACATTGCTGTAGGATCGAGTGTCTGTATGATTTAAGACATGTGGTGCAGCTTCAAAGATGAAAGTGAATTATGCATACGGGTGCGCCAAAATTAACCACAATTATTTTCTTGAATCACGCCCGTCATAAACACGTTATTAAGGTGGAGTAATGTGAGTGGACAGGAGTGTTTTCAGACGGGCGCATGGCTGCTAAAAACAGTCGTGCTGCATGAAAAGTCTAAAAATAAACTGTGTGTGAGTGTGAGTTTATATTGCGCCTCAGAGTTCAGAGGTCACATGACAGGCTGAGGCATGCTGGGATGGTTGATGCCTCTTTAAACCCATTGAGACTCAGAGTATGAGCATAACTCATTACAACCAAGGACGACTTGCATTCAAAGGAAACACATTGACTCCTCTAAAGAACAGAAAACCACATATTCCAAATGTGTAGTTTTTGTAGAATAGACTCTTTAAGACTTGAAGAAAAAACACCTAAACATCATCCAACAAGCAGAGAAACAACTTCAACTTGTTTACATTTAAAAGACTCAACATGTTAAACCAAGTGTGTGTGAGACAGTAGACATGTTTTACTGACGTTGTGGGGGCACAAATGAGTTTTCACGATCACATTCTGAGGACTCGTCTTCCTCCTGGAGACAAACTCATATTGTGTGAACTGATTAAACTGAGCACCAACACTTGTTTAAAGGTCCGCTTGAGGCGTGTTTCAGATGTGTGGTGGCTGTGTCTCCCTCTCTCTTCTTAAGTTTTACCTCAATAAAGTTCATGTACGCTACATGTCTGTAATGCAGACATACAGTAGAATGTCTGGGTGCTGATTTTACATTCAGGACAAAATCAACCCTCCAAGCTCGGGGAAAAACAGGAAGATGAAGCCAGGCGCAGAGATCGTACCAGAACTATCATCGTCCTCAACCTGCCGTGTTTTAATTATTTACATAATGTAGTTATATTCTACCGGTTTTATGACTTTGTTTTGTATCAAATAAAACTTTTGCGGGGAATTTGAGTAACTTAAATTAAACAACTGTCCTGGGACCATCTCAGAATAAAAGTGTTTTTTTACTAATGAGGGGAGTTTCTTCACAGAACATACCAGAACTCAGTAACAGAAGGTTGGAGAAGGGGTCTCCTGGGACAGGTTCTGGGACTACATAAGGGTGGATGACGTGTCCAAATAATTTTCAATCTCATCCCTGATAGGATCACCATTCAGATGTATTCCTGATTTTAATTGTCTCTGCTGTGACGAGCATTATTTGTAATAATTTTGATGTATTTAACTTTTTTATTATGATTTTTTTCCCTCTGTGGCCTGCTGCTGTACTTTATGTTCACTGGATCTGTGTACTAAGTCTGCCCTCATGTTTTGTGTTAGCTAAGGGTTGCTATATCCTTGAAACCTAAATGTGTTAATGCCATGTACCATGTCTTTAAAAAATTCAATAAAAAAATTTGAATTCCAAAAAAAAGAAAAGCATACCAGAAGTGTAGCCCTGCATTGTTTATCATAATGACGTAGACATAAATATGTGTTTAAATATGGTCAAACTGGCGCTCTACATTTGATTTTTTTGCCATGTTTGGCACATGAGACACACGAGAGTCTCACGCAGCCAGTCTGTAAGCCGGGTTAGTCTACAGGAGGTTAATGTAAACCACTCCACATCCTTTGAAACACGTGTGTGTATGTAACCTGACTTATCCTACCTTATGGGGACACCTTTCAGAATAACGAACACTTTATTGGGGCCGTCTGTCCTAATAGGGACAAAGGCCGTTTTCTGGATTGAGAGTAAGCTGATTTTTGGGTGAGTGGTTAATCTTGAAAAAAAATAGTGTAAGCCTTTGTTAAGACCCTGAGTGTTACCTAAGAACACCTGTGTGTGTGTGTGTGTGTGTGTGTGTGTGTGTGTGTGTGTGTGTGTGTTGCTTCTTACAGGTGGTGTTTCCCT
>NC_083634.1:21217796-21235296 GCF_963584025.1 Labrus mixtus | reverse complement strand
TGTCTTTGTTTTATTCAAGCAAGTTTCACCCACTTTTAAGGTATGCTAAATTAGCTTCTCCTGTTAGCAATGTATGAATGGATATACAGACTGCTGTCCACAGATTACTTTGAGCACCGTGCTCAGGCGCGATTAGTCCTGAGGCAGTGTGAACGCAGGCCACAGGGCCAATGGGGAGGGGAGCACGGTGCAGAGAAACCGGGCCTAGTGTGAGTCAACCACACAGTACCACTGAAACCCGTTTACCTCAACCCTTAATCTGGTTTGTGTTTCCACTGCAGACTCAGATTAAGGTCTGGAGGAACATCATATCCACAAGAAAAGAAGCTCCAGGGTCTCAAAGTTCTTTGTAATCCTGGAGGCAGAAATGCAGCCAGAGTGTGTGATCTCAGCCTGCCGGGTTGTGTTGAGAATTCAGCCATTTATGGAGTCTTTCTCTTATCACACGTGTCTTTAATTACAGAGTGAACAAAGGGAAACATACCTGACATACCTGAGCCAGCTGACTGTGCTGAGTGGAAAACATCAACTTTAAAAACCAGACGTCGCTGACAGACGGGGAGTCTCTGTCTGTTCTATGTTGATGTCTTTTACATATTCTGTTTTTTATTAAGTGGAAGAGACTCACAGCTTGGAAAGTCAGGACCATTAAGGTTCAGTCTCTGGAACTAAGTATGTTAAAGCACAAGCAGGTAACCACACACACACACACACACACAGACACACACACACACACAGACACACACACACACACACACACAGACACAGAGAGAGACACACACACACACACACACACACACACACACACACACACACACACACACACACACACACACACACACACACACACACACACACACACACACACACACACACACACACACACACACACACACACACACACACACACACACACACACACACACACACACACACACACACACACACACACACACACACAGGGGTTTTGTGTCCGGTTGAACAAGCCCAGCTAGTTTTAAAGCTGCTGTTGGCCGATACAGCCAGCTGTTTACACAGACTGTTAGCTCACTGACAGACAGACACACAGGCAGACAGACACACAGACAGACACACACACAGGCAGACAGACACACAGACACACAGACAGACACACAGACACACAGACAGACAGTTTTTCGAGCTTCAAAGGAGAGATTCCTGTCGTGGCTGTGGTTACCAGCTGCGAGGTCCGCTGCTCGCCAACCAGCTACGTCTGAAGAGAGTCAACAATAACACAACAGCCACCACACAGGGAAGAATGAAGAAACTCAACCAGCCTGCCGTCACAAAATGATGTCAAGATTTCCATAATACAACTCAATCCCTCACAATGATCGATTCTTCAATAATTAATTAATGATCGATGGAATCAAAAAGTGCAGGAACTTAAAGAAGAATTTGATCTATTTCATAACAAAAGTGCTTAGAAGAGGAATAAATCCACCAAACTTCTGCACACTGTCTAAACTAAACAAAAACATTCACAACGTCAGCAGTGTTTTAGTGCTATTAAGACCACATGCAGAAGTTCACCTGCATTTTTTTGGTAATTAAAAACATGAAATTAACAAATATTTATTAAAAACAGGTGTTAATATAGTCCTAAATTTACTAGAGTCATATTACATATTAATTATAACTGATGGAAGTCACTCGACATCCTGGAAAACACAGTTTGTGTGTTTATACAGGTGTTCTTATTTATCATACTTAACGAGGACACACTTCAAAATAAAGACCAGTTCTTTGGCACCACCTGTCCTAATGGGGGGGTTGAGTGCTGTTTATGCTTTAAGGTTGTAGAAATATATACAATACTTCCATACCACATATTTCAAAAAGACACAAAAAAGAGTTTTATCCACCGAAGCAACAGGAACATTGTAGAGGAATGAATCCATCAAAAATGGGACGCTAAAACTTCATGTTGGAAATATTGCCAATGTTTTGTGCAATCTGACCAGAGCTCCCTTGCAATTTCCAATATTTGAAAACATGAAAATACCCAGTATTCAGTATTCTGGTACCATTACAACACTGATGCAGAGTTACAAAAGGTCTGAAAGTGCTGAAGTTACTAAACGTTAAAACATTCTTCTTGTTTTTGTAAACATTGAGAGTCCAGCTAACTGAGTTCTTATTGATCAGAACACATCTGTCTGCTCACACAGTGATGTGATTACAGTGGAGACACACACACACTCAGTTCCCATGTGAAGGCCTCTCTGCAGGAATGTGATAATGAATGGTCTTCATACCACACACACACACACATACACACACAGCTAAAGATAGCAGCAGCTCGACCTGACGCCCACTTTGTAAAGAACATCTCACTCTCTGTGACTCTGATGAACGTCTGTTCACACGACAAAGGCTGCGTGATGCCTTCATGTGCAATTGGAAATATTAGAATCCCAGACCTCAGTCTGCAGTAAAAAACAAACTGCTGTACCTCAGTCCGTACATTACATCAAACTGCTGTACCTCAGTCCATACATCAAACTATTGTACCTCAGTCCATACATCAAACTGCTGTACCTCAGTCCATACATCAAACTGCTGTACCTCAGTCCATACATCAAACTGCTGTACCTCAGTCCATATATCAAACTGCTGTACCTCAGTCCATACATTACATCAAACTGCTGTACCTCAGTCCATACATTACATCAAACTGCTGTACCTCAGTCCATACATTACATCAAACTGTTGTACCTCAGTCCATACATCAAACTGCTGTACCTCAGTCCATACATCAAACTGCTGTACCTCAGTCCATACATTACATCAAACTGCTGTACCTCAGTCCATACATCAAACTGCTGTACCTCAGTCCATACATTACATCAAACTGCTGTACCTCAGTCCATACATCAAACTGCTGTACCTCAGTCCATACATCAAACTGCTGTACCTCAGTCCATACATCAAACTGCTGTACCTCAGTCCATACATCAAACTGCTGTACCTCAGTCCATACATTACATCAAACTGTTGTACCTCAGTCCATACATTACATCAAACTGTTGTACCTCAGTCCATACGTTACATCAAACTGCTGTACCTCAGTCCGTACATTACATCAAACTGCTGTACCTCAGTCCATACATTACATCAAACTGCTGTACCTCAGTCCATACATTACATCAAACTGCTGTACCTCAGTCCATACATCAAACTATTGTACCTCAGTCCATACATCAAACTGCTGTACCTCAGTCCATACATCAAACTGCTGTACCTCAGTCCATACATCAAACTGCTGTACCTCAGTCCATACATCAAACTGCTGTACCTCAGTCCATACATTACATCAAACTGTTGTACCTCAGTCCATACATTACATCAAACTGCTGTACCTCAGTCCGTACATTACATCAAACTGCTGTACCTCAGTCCATACATCAAACTATTGTACCTCAGTCCATACATCAAACTGCTGTACCTCAGTCCATACATCAAACTGTTGTACCTCAGTCCATACATCAAACTATTGTACCTCAGTCCATACATCAAACTGCTGTACCTCAGTCCATACATCAAACTGCTGTACCTCAGTCCATACATCAAACTGCTGTACCTCAGTCCATACATCAAACTGCTGTACCTCAGTCCATACATTACATCAAACTGTTGTACCTCAGTCCATACATCAAACTATTGTACCTCAGTCCATACATCAAACTGCTGTACCTCAGTCCATACATTACATCAAACTGTTGTACCTCAGTCCATACATCAAACTGCTGTACCTCAGTCCATACATCAAACTGCTGTACCTCAGTCCATACATTACATCAAACTATTGTACCTCAGTCCATACATTACATCAAACTATTGTACCACAGTCCATACATTACATCAAACTGTTGTACCTCAGTCCATACATCAAACTGCTGTACCTCAGTCCATACATTACATCAAACTGTTGTACCTCAGTCCATACATTACATCAAACTGCTGTACCTCAGTCCATACATTACATCAAACTGTTGTACCTCAGTCCATACATCAAACTGCTGTACCTCAGTCCATACATTACATCAAACTGTTGTACCTCAGTCCATACATTACATCAAACTGTTGTACCTCAGTCCATACATCAAACTGTTGTACCTCAGTCCATACATCAAACTGTTGTACCTCAGTCCATACATCAAACTGTTGTACCTCAGTCCATACATCAAACTGCTGTACCTCAGTCCATATATCAAACTGCTGTACCTCAGTCCATACATTACATCAAACTGTTGTACCTCAGTCCATACATTACATCAAACTGTTGTACCTCAGTCCATACATTACATCAAACTGTTGTACCTCAGTCCATACATTACATCAAACTATTGTACCTCAGTCCATACATCAAACTATTGTACCTCAGTCCATACATTACATCAAACTGTTGTACCTCAGTCCATACATTACATCAAACTGTTGTACCTCAGAAAATACATTACATCAAACTATTGTACCTCAGTCCATATATTACATCAAACTGTTGTACCTCAGTCCATACATCAAACTGTTGTACCTCAGTCCATACATCAAACTGCTGTACCTCAGTCCATACATTACATCAAACTGTTGTACCTCAGTCCATACATTACATCAAACTGCTGTACCTCAGTCCATACATCAAGCTGTTGTACCTCAGTCCATACATCAAACTGTTGTACCTCAGTCCATACATCAAACTGCTGTACCTCAGTCCATACATTACATCAAACTGTTGTACCTCAGTCCATACATTACATCAAACTGCTGTACCTCAGTCCATACATTACATCAAACTGCTGTACCTCAGTCCATACATCAAACTGCTGTACCTCAGTCCATACATCAAACTGTTGTACCTCAGTCCATACATTACATCAAACTGCTGTACCTCAGTCCATACATCAAACTGCTGTACCTCAGTCCATACATTACATCAAACTGTTGTACCTCAGTCCATACATCAAACTGTTGTACCTCAGTCCATACATTACATCAAACTGTTGTACCTCAGTCCATACATTACATCAAACTGCTGTACCTCAGTTAATACATCAAACTGCTGTACCTCAGTCCATACATCAAACTGCTGTACCTCAGTCCATACATCAAACTGTTGTACCTCAGTTAATACATCAAACTGCTGTACCTCAGTCCATACATCAAACTGCTGTACCTCAGTCCATACATCAAACTGTTGTACCTCAGTTAATACATCAAACTGCTGTACCTCAGTCCATACATCAAACTGTTGTACCTCAGTCCATACATCAAACTGTTGTACCTCAGTCCATACATTACATCAAACTGTTGTACCTCAGTCCATACATTACATCAAACTGCTGTACCTCAGTTAATACATCAAACTGCTGTACCTCAGTTAATACATCAAACTGCTGTACCTCAGTCCATACATCAAACTGCTGTACCTCAGTCCATACATCAAACTGTTGTACCTCAGTTAATACATCAAACTGCTGTACCTCAGTCCATACATCAAACTGTTGTACCTCAGTCCATACATCAAACTGTTGTACCTCAGTCCATACATTACATCAAACTGTTGTACCTCAGTCCATACATTACATCAAACTGTTGTATCTCAGTCCATACATCAAACTGTTGTACCTCAGTCCATACATTACATCAAACTATTGTACCTCAGTCCATACATTACATCAAACTGTTGTACCTCAGTCCATACATTACATCAAACTGTTGTACCTCAGTTAATACATCAAACTGCTGTACCTCAGTCCATACATCAAACTGCTGTACCTCAGTCCATACATCAAACTATTGTACCTCAGTCCATACATCAAACTGCTGTACCTCAGTCCATACATCAAACTGCTGTACCTCAGTCCATACATCAAACTATTGTACCTCAGTCCATACATCAAACTATTGTACCTCAGTCCATACATTACATCAAACTGTTGTACTTCAGTCCATACATTACATCAAACTATTGTACCTCAGTCCATACATCAAACTGCTGTACCTCAGTCCATACATTACATCAAACTATTGTACCTCAGTCCATACATTACATCAAACTGCTGTACCTCAGTCCATACATCAAGCTGTTGTACCTCAGTCCATACATCAAACTGTTGTACCTCAGTCCATACATCAAACTGCTGTACCTCAGTCCATACATTACATCAAACTGTTGTACCTCAGTCCATACATTACATCAAACTGCTGTACCTCAGTCCATACATCAAGCTGTTGTACCTCAGTCCATACATTACATCAAACTGCTGTACCTCAGTCCATACATCAAACTGCTGTACCTCAGTCCATACATCAAACTGTTGTACCTCAGTCCATACATTACATCAAACTGCTGTACCTCAGTCCATACATCAAACTGCTGTACCTCAGTCCATACATTACATCAAACTGTTGTACCTCAGTCCATACATCAAACTGTTGTACCTCAGTCCATACATTACATCAAACTGTTGTACCTCAGTCCATACATTACATCAAACTGCTGTACCTCAGTTAATACATCAAACTGCTGTACCTCAGTTAATACATCAAACTGCTGTACCTCAGTCCATACATCAAACTGCTGTACCTCAGTCCATACATCAAACTGTTGTACCTCAGTTAATACATCAAACTGTTGTACCTCAGTCCATACATCAAACTGTTGTACCTCAGTCCATACATTACATCAAACTGTTGTACCTCAGTCCATACATTACATCAAACTGTTGTACCTCAGTCCATACATCAAACTGTTGTACCTCAGTCCATACATTACATCAAACTGTTGTACCTCAGTCCATACATTACATCAAACTGTTGTACCTCAGTTAATACATCAAACTGCTGTACCTCAGTCCATACATCAAACTGCTGTACCTCAGTCCATACATCAAACTATTGTACCTCAGTCCATACATCAAACTGCTGTACCTCAGTCCATACATCAAACTGCTGTACCTCAGTCCATACATCAAACTATTGTACCTCAGTCCATACATCAAACTATTGTACCTCAGTCCATACATTACATCAAACTGTTGTACCTCAGTCCATACATTACATCAAACTATTGTACCTCAGTCCATACATCAAACTGCTGTACCTCAGTCCATACATTACATCAAACTATTGTACCTCAGTCCATACATTACATCAAACTATTGTACCTCAGTCCATACATTACATCAAACTATTGTACCTCAGTCCATACATCAAACTATTGTACCTCAGTCCATACATTACATCAAACTGCTGTACCTCAGTCCATACATCAAACTATTGTACCTCAGTCCATACATCAAACTGTTGTACCTCAGTCCATAAATCAAACTATTGTACCTCAGTCCATACATCAAACTGCTGTACCTCAGTCCATACATCAAACTATTGTACCTCAGTCCATACATCAAACTATTGTACCTCAGTCCATACATCAAACTATTGTACCTCAGTCCATACATTACATCAAACTATTGTACCTCAGTCCATACATCAAACTGCTGTACCTCAGTCCATACATCAAACTGCTGTACCTCAGTCCATACATCAAACTGCTGTACCTCAGTCCATACATTACATCAAACTGTTGTACCTCAGTCCATACATTACATCAAACTGTTGTACCTCAGTCCATACATCAAACTATTGTACCTCAGTCCATACATCAAACTATTGTACCTCAGTCCATACATTACATCAAACTGTTGTACCTCAGTCCATACATTACATCAAACTGTTGTACCTCAGAAAATACATTACATCAAACTATTGTACCTCAGTCCATATATTACATCAAACTGTTGTACCTCAGTCCATACATCAAACTATTGTACCTCAGTCCATACATCAAACTGCTGTACCTCAGTCCATACATTACATCAAACTATTGTACCTCAGTCCATACATTACATCAAACTGTTGTACCTCAGAAAATACATTACATCAAACTATTGTACCTCAGTCCATACTTTACATCAAACTGCTGTACCTCAGTCCATACATTACATCAAACTGCTGTACCTCAGTCCATACATTACATCAAACTATTGTACCTCAGTCCATACATCAAACTATTGTACCTCAGTCCATACATTACATCAAACTGTTGTACCTCAGTCCATACTTTACATCAAACTGTTGTACCTCAGTCCATACATTACATCAAACTGTTGTACCTCAGTCCATACATCAAACTATTGTACCTCAGTCCATACATTACATCAAACTATTGTACCTCAGTCCATACATTACATCAAACTGCTGTACCTCAGTCCATACATTACATCAAACTATTGTACCTCAGTCCATACTTTACATCAAACTATTGTACCTCAGTCCATACATTACATCAAACTGTTGTACCTCAGTCCATACATTACATCAAACTGCTGTACCTCAGTCCATACATCAAACTATTGTACCTCAGTCCATACATTACATCAAACTGTTGTACCTCAGTCCATACATTACATCAAACTGTTGTACCTCAGTCCATACATTACATCAAACTATTGTACCTCAGTCCATACATTACATCAAACTGCTGTACCTCAGTCCATACATTACATCAAACTGTTGTACCTCAGTCCATACATTACATCAAACTGTTGTACCTCAGTCCATACATTACATCAAACTGCTGTACCTCAGTCCATACATTACATCAAACTGCTGTACCTCAGTCCATACATTACATCAAACTGCTGTACCTCAGTCCATACATTACATCAAACTGTTGTACCTCAGTTAATACATCAAACTGCTGTACCTCAGTCCATACATCAAACTGTTGTACCTCAGTCCATACATCAAACTGTTGTACCTCAGTCCATACATTACATCAAACTGTTGTACCTCAGTCCATACATTACATCAAACTGTTGTATCTCAGTCCATACATCAAACTGTTGTACCTCAGTCCATACATTACATCAAACTATTGTACCTCAGTCCATACATTACATCAAACTGTTGTACCTCAGTCCATACATTACATCAAACTGTTGTACCTCAGTTAATACATCAAACTGCTGTACCTCAGTCCATACATCAAACTGCTGTACCTCAGTCCATACATCAAACTATTGTACCTCAGTCCATACATCAAACTGCTGTACCTCAGTCCATACATCAAACTGCTGTACCTCAGTCCATACATCAAACTATTGTACCTCAGTCCATACATCAAACTATTGTACCTCAGTCCATACATTACATCAAACTGTTGTACTTCAGTCCATACATTACATCAAACTATTGTACCTCAGTCCATACATCAAACTGCTGTACCTCAGTCCATACATTACATCAAACTATTGTACCTCAGTCCATACATTACATCAAACTGCTGTACCTCAGTCCATACATCAAGCTGTTGTACCTCAGTCCATACATCAAACTGTTGTACCTCAGTCCATACATCAAACTGCTGTACCTCAGTCCATACATTACATCAAACTGTTGTACCTCAGTCCATACATTACATCAAACTGCTGTACCTCAGTCCATACATCAAGCTGTTGTACCTCAGTCCATACATTACATCAAACTGCTGTACCTCAGTCCATACATCAAACTGCTGTACCTCAGTCCATACATCAAACTGTTGTACCTCAGTCCATACATTACATCAAACTGCTGTACCTCAGTCCATACATCAAACTGCTGTACCTCAGTCCATACATTACATCAAACTGTTGTACCTCAGTCCATACATCAAACTGTTGTACCTCAGTCCATACATTACATCAAACTGTTGTACCTCAGTCCATACATTACATCAAACTGCTGTACCTCAGTTAATACATCAAACTGCTGTACCTCAGTTAATACATCAAACTGCTGTACCTCAGTCCATACATCAAACTGCTGTACCTCAGTCCATACATCAAACTGTTGTACCTCAGTTAATACATCAAACTGTTGTACCTCAGTCCATACATCAAACTGTTGTACCTCAGTCCATACATTACATCAAACTGTTGTACCTCAGTCCATACATTACATCAAACTGTTGTACCTCAGTCCATACATCAAACTGTTGTACCTCAGTCCATACATTACATCAAACTGTTGTACCTCAGTCCATACATTACATCAAACTGTTGTACCTCAGTTAATACATCAAACTGCTGTACCTCAGTCCATACATCAAACTGCTGTACCTCAGTCCATACATCAAACTATTGTACCTCAGTCCATACATCAAACTGCTGTACCTCAGTCCATACATCAAACTGCTGTACCTCAGTCCATACATCAAACTATTGTACCTCAGTCCATACATCAAACTATTGTACCTCAGTCCATACATTACATCAAACTGTTGTACCTCAGTCCATACATTACATCAAACTATTGTACCTCAGTCCATACATCAAACTGCTGTACCTCAGTCCATACATTACATCAAACTATTGTACCTCAGTCCATACATTACATCAAACTATTGTACCTCAGTCCATACATTACATCAAACTATTGTACCTCAGTCCATACATCAAACTATTGTACCTCAGTCCATACATTACATCAAACTGCTGTACCTCAGTCCATACATCAAACTATTGTACCTCAGTCCATACATCAAACTGTTGTACCTCAGTCCATAAATCAAACTATTGTACCTCAGTCCATACATCAAACTGCTGTACCTCAGTCCATACATCAAACTATTGTACCTCAGTCCATACATCAAACTATTGTACCTCAGTCCATACATCAAACTATTGTACCTCAGTCCATACATTACATCAAACTATTGTACCTCAGTCCATACATCAAACTGCTGTACCTCAGTCCATACATCAAACTGCTGTACCTCAGTCCATACATCAAACTGCTGTACCTCAGTCCATACATTACATCAAACTGTTGTACCTCAGTCCATACATTACATCAAACTGTTGTACCTCAGTCCATACATCAAACTATTGTACCTCAGTCCATACATCAAACTATTGTACCTCAGTCCATACATTACATCAAACTGTTGTACCTCAGTCCATACATTACATCAAACTGTTGTACCTCAGAAAATACATTACATCAAACTATTGTACCTCAGTCCATATATTACATCAAACTGTTGTACCTCAGTCCATACATCAAACTATTGTACCTCAGTCCATACATCAAACTGCTGTACCTCAGTCCATACATTACATCAAACTATTGTACCTCAGTCCATACATTACATCAAACTGCTGTACCTCAGTCCATACATTACATCAAACTATTGTACCTCAGTCCATACATCAAACTATTGTACCTCAGTCCATACATTACATCAAACTGTTGTACCTCAGTCCATACTTTACATCAAACTGTTGTACCTCAGTCCATACATTACATCAAACTGTTGTACCTCAGTCCATACATCAAACTATTGTACCTCAGTCCATACATTACATCAAACTATTGTACCTCAGTCCATACATTACATCAAACTGCTGTACCTCAGTCCATACATTACATCAAACTATTGTACCTCAGTCCATACTTTACATCAAACTATTGTACCTCAGTCCATACATTACATCAAACTATTGTACCTCAGTCCATACATTACATCAAACTGCTGTACCTCAGTCCATACATCAAACTATTGTACCTCAGTCCATACATTACATCAAACTGTTGTACCTCAGTCCATACATTACATCAAACTGTTGTACCTCAGTCCATACATTACATCAAACTATTGTACCTCAGTCCATACATTACATCAAACTGCTGTACCTCAGTCCATACATTACATCAAACTGTTGTACCTCAGTCCATACATTACATCAAACTGTTGTACCTCAGTCCATACATTACATCAAACTGCTGTACCTCAGTCCATACATTACATCAAACTGCTGTACCTCAGTCCATACATTACATCAAACTATTGTACCTCAGTCCATACATTACATCAAACTGCTGTACCTCAGTCCATACATTACATCAAACTGTTGTACCTCAGTCCATACATTACATCAAACTATTGTACCTCAGTCCATACATTACATCAAACTGTTGTACCTCAGTCCATACATTACATCAAACTGTTGTACCTCAGTCCATACATTACATCAAACTATTGTACCTCAGTCCATACATTACATCAAACTGCTGTACCTCAGTCCATACATTACATCAAACTGTTGTACCTCAGTCCATACATTACATCAAACTATTGTACCTCAGTCCATACATCAAACTATTGTACCTCAGTCCATACATTACATCAAACTATTGTACCTCAGTCCATACATTACATCAAACTATTGTACCTCAGTCCATACATTACATCAAACTGTTGTACCTCAGTCCATACATCAAACTGCTGTACCTCAGTCCATACATCAAACTGTTGTACCTCAGTCCATACATTAAACTATTGTACCTCAGTCCATACATCAAACTGTTATACCTCAGTCCATACATCAAACTGTTGTACCTCAGTCCATACATTAAACTATTGTACCTCAGTCCATACATCAAACTATTGTACCTCAGTCCATACATTACATCAAATTGTTGTACCTCAGTCCATACATCAAACTATTGTACCTCAGTCCATACATCAAACTATTGTACCTCAGTCCATACATCAAACTATTGTACCTCAGTCCATACATCAAACTGCTGTACCTCAGTCCATACATTACATCAAACTGCTGTACCTCAGTCCATACATTACATCAAACTGCCGTCTGACATCTTGTAAAGCTTCCCGTTATCTTCCATTAAGACAGCGTGAAATTTACTTTACCTTTTTTATTGCTACACTTTTTTTTGTTCTCAACTAAGGAAATGACTTTTTGATCCAGTAGATGTCGCCTTTCAGCTCCAGCATGAAACCAAAACAAACTGCTGTTAGGCCACGCTTCCTCCATACTGATGCCTCCGCTCTCCTACAGAGACACACCTCCAACCCCTCTCCACTCACGTTCACATGAAGGAGTTATCAATCAGAACGCCCTAATTAAGAACCAATAAGAACAAGCAGCGGACGAAATCAGCTGTGACCTGCATTGTTGTGTTAGCATGCTAATGGTAGCGCTCTTTAGTTAGCTCGTAGCTTCACATTGCTGTGTTAGCATGCTAATGTTAGCGCTCTTTAGTTAGCTCGTAGCTTCACATTGTTGTGTTAGCATGCTAATGTTAGCGCTCTTTAGTTAGCTCGTCGCTTCACATTTCATGTAAACTGACACAGAATGAGCGTGATCTAAAAACTCTTACTAACATCCAAATAATCAGTGAGTATGTTCTTCTTCTTCTCTCTAGTTCTTGACTAAAACAGCTTTTATACACAAGGGGAGGAGCCGGCCGTCCCGTCCATGTAAACACGGCTCTGACAACAACACAGCCAGCGGGACTCGAGCTTCTCCCTCATTGTAGACAGTCAGGACTCAGAGACACATTTACACAGGACAGACTTTATGATTTATTTATGAGGAACATGTTGAACATTCTTCTTTTAATTAAAGTTTGTAAAAGTAGAAAAATACAAATTTCTTTTGAGTTAAATTGATTGTTTTGTGAACTGAACTGCCATGAATGAGAGTGACCATGGCTGTACACTTCTTTTCACAATGCATTGTGGGATACAATGAGTGCCCTGTATATGGTATGGACACCACAACAACATGTGAGTGATTTCAGACACTGGGTGCATTCGAATTGTCCCTCCTATCTCCTTCCACTATCCATAAAAGGACTCTTTATCCCAGAATTCCCTGCGGTACTTCACACCTACGTGTGACGTAAAGGGGGGACCGGAACCTGAGGGAGACCCCACAGGAAGGCGGCAAGGTGATAAAACTCTGAGACTCCCCTTGTTCTCTCTCTTTCCACGCGCTGACTTGAAGTGCTCGGAGACCAAAGCTCACCTCCTGTTTCCTGCAACAATCTTCCTTTGTTTTAAATTTTGGCGCGCAGGTAATCCGCGGCCGGCAGTGTTCCAAATCCCGAGCTCGGATTGTCCAGTGAACGCATCTCAGTTTCTCGGAGAGCGTTAGGCTATAACAGATTATCAGAACGATAACGGTCTTATTCCGTCCTGCAACGAAAGGACATCAACGGACATCTTTCCCCTCGACGGAGAACCAACGAAGCCGCTCTTGCCGTAAGGGACCCTCGCCATCAGATGCCTCTGCACCAGGACGGACAGAAGATCTGTTTTTATCACCGGACTCCTTTTTTCTTCACCGATCGCAGGCAAAGCGATTCACAAGTGAGGCTTAATTAGGTCTGGGCAGAATTAGCTTTAGAGAGTGTTTTTAACAATTGATTGATTGAAGCAGAAACTGTAATTTTTATCTTTGTTGGACCGTCGCGTCCTGAGTTTTACCTGTTTAAAACTCTTGTTGTTGTTTCGGACCACTGCGTCCTATATGTGTTTAGCGTAACAGCGTTATAACCGGGTGTTATTCTTCTGATCAGAGAGGCCAGTGTAAGCCGTATTAACTTGAATTCGGCCATTGGTTTGTTTCTGTGAATGAAGGGAATTACTCCGAGTTGTGGTGCGGGATTCAGACTGTGATCCGGCCTCTTCAGGCACGCATTTCTCTCCTCCTCTACGCTCCTCTTCTATCCTTTTTCTTCCCCTTTGACTAACACACAGACACAGACACACACACACACACACACACAGACACACACACAGACACACACACACACACACACACAGACACACACACAGACACACACACAGACACACACACACACACAGACACACACACAGACACACACACAGACACACACACACACACACACACAGACACACACACAGACACACACACAGACACACACACAGACACAGACACACACACACACACACACACACAGACACACACACAGACACACACACACACACACACACAGACACACACACACACACACAGACACACACACAGACACACACACAGACACACACACACAGACACACACACACACACAGACACACAGACACACACACAGACACACACACACACACACAGACACACACACACACACAGACACACACACACACAGACACACACACACACACACAGACACACACACACACACAGACACACACACACACACACAGACACACACACACACACACAGACACACACACACACACACACAGACACACACACACACACACAGACACACACACACACAGACACACACACACACACACAGACACACACACACACACACACACACACACAGACACACACACACACACACAGACACACACACACAGACACACACACACACACACACACACAGAGACACACACACACACACACACACACACACACACAGACACACACACACACACACACACACACAGAGACACACACACACACACACACGAGGTGAACCTCTGCTGATCTCTAAAAGTTTCGACAAACACAAAACGTCTTGAAGTCTGTGGACACGCCGACCTCCTGTTCTCCGTCTGCTTGACCAAAACAAACTCTGATTTGATCAACTTCATGACTCAGCTTGTTCGTTCACGTCTTGTTGCTACACGTGTCCACAAAGTCGTCTTAGATATTCAAGACGTCAACAATAACAAGTTTCATTCAGACCGTCTTTACATCGATGACGATCATTTGCATCACAGATCACACGCCTTCTCGAGGTCATACCTCAGTCAAAACTGAAAACACAGAAACGAGACAAAAACATTTCTGGGGTCAGAGGTCAGATCTCTGATGACACCAAAAATCATGACTCCACTTAGAAAGCAGACGAAGAAACCTGGGCTTTGCTCCTGCCTCAGAATCTTCAGTTTTAAAGGTTCACATCCATGTGTGCACTGCTAGCACGAGCTGCTAAAGGCTAATTCAGCTACTCGCAATGGAGACCCTTTTTATGACTGCAGTTCCGCTACAGTGCCGTAATGAAACTCCGCCCTCTTTACTCTAAATATCACAGATTGAAGCGGCAGCCTGAATAGAGATAAAGAGTAAAGATTCATGTAGTTTCAGGTTTAAAGGGGCGGTAAGGTGAGAAGACTGACCATGTAACTTCCACTTCCTGAAGATCAAACTATCTGATAGATCTGAGCAAAATGAACCTGCCTGAGAATCTTCATGTTTCTAAACTCTCCACTGTTGTTAAGACAGCCAGTTACTAAATCGGCACTCAGCAGCTTTCTTTTTCTGGAACAAATTGTGAGGAAAGCAAATTCCATCTGTGCCCGTCCTCTTTCTGCTCCCCTCTTTAAAGTTCATCTTTAAGGTACGTTTTGTTTTCCTTTTAATGGATTTTTTTTTGTGTATTTTAAAGTGTAACAGGTTTATTTATTATCATGTCTGAGCTGCTTCAGTCCCTAAATATCTTTAATTTATCGACTTTTTGTGAAAGAGGGGCAGATATTATAAGATTAGTCTTCTTTCTGCTCCTTTTCATTTAAAATTTGAGAGTTTATGTTTGTTTGTTTTTCTTAACTTTATTGTTTGTTTGAATGAAATAAAATTTACAAATAAAAAAAAACAACTTTAAAATAACAACAAATTACAATTTTGATTAAACTGTTTCCGTCATACAATAGATGATCTTTGGTTAATTAAAAATATCTGAAAGGCCGATAACTTAATTATTTTTTTGAACTGTTTTTGACAGTTTTGTGTTCCATATATTTATAGTATTGTTTATTATTTTTACCGGGGATCTCTGACCGTCTTCTTTTGGAGTTAGCCTATTTGTTTTGCTCCCCTCTGGTTGGAGGTGCAGGCTGCCCTCTTTAAGGTACTAAGGTATTTTTTTGTGTATTTTAAAGTGTAACAGGTTTATTTATTATGGTGTCTGAGCTGCTTCAGTCCCTAAATATCTTTAATTTATCGACTTTTTATGATAAAAGTTAAAATAACAACAAATTATAATTTTGTTTAAACTGTTTCCGTCATACAATAGATGATCTTTGGTTAATTAAAAACATCTGAAAGGCCGATAATTTAATTATTTTTTAACTGTTTTTCCGGTTTTGTGTTCCATATATTTATAGTATTATTTTTACCGGGATGATTCACCTCCACGCGCTGATCCGGTTATAAAGTCCCCATGAAACCAAACAAACACGTAAACAGAGTCAAGGAGAGTCCGGATCCCGGTTCGGGCCTGTCGGTACCGGGACACACGGACGGTGTCAGAGTCAAAAAGTTGGGTGGGGGCGCTGCTGACACACGCACGCACGCACGCGCACGCGCACGCGCACACACACACACACACACACACACACACACACACACACACACACACACACACACACACACACACACACACACACACACGATAAAAAAAAGTTTTAGCACTCACTAATTTCGTTCCTCCGGTGTAACGGCAGCTCCCTCTCGACTTTTCTTGGGGCTGACGTCACCGTCCGGTTGCCGTGACCGCCGGTGGAAGGAATGAAGAGGAGAAACAAAATGAAGGAAAGTTGCGGCCCGCTGCGGGGCGGAGAATCACGGCACGTCCGGCACAAACT
>NC_083634.1:21197796-21200296 GCF_963584025.1 Labrus mixtus | reverse complement strand
GTACTTCACGTACTTCACGTACTTCAGGTACTTCACGTACTTCAGGTACTTCATGTACTTCAGGTACTTCACGTACTTCAGGTACTTCATGTACTTCATGTACTTCACGTACTTCACGTACTTCACGTACTTCAGGTACTTCACGTACTTCACGTACTTCACGTACTTCAGGTACTTCATGTACTTCATGTACTTCACGTACTTCAGGTACTTCACGTACTTCACGTACTTCACGTACTTCAGGTACTTCACGTACTTCAGGTACTTCATGTACTTCAGGTACTTCAGGTACTTCACGTACTTCACGTACTTCACGTACTTCACGTACTTCAGGTACTTCATGTACTTCAGGTACTTCAGGTACTTCACGTACTTCACGTACTTCACGTACTTCACGTACTTCAGGTACTTCAGGTACTTCATGTACTACTACGCACAAACACAAACAGGATCCTATGAACATGCACTAATGGAGAGATGTCAGGGTGACACAATGAGTGTGTTTCCTCCAGCCAATGACAGCGCAGCAGGTGAGTTTAGGAGTGGATACAATTCAGGGATTGGACGAGATTCAAAGCGGTGAATATGACGGACGTGGACGTAGCAGCAAAGAAGAGAAAATATAATGAGAGTGAGGAGAAACACCAAGTGGATAAAGCTCGTTCTAAAACGAGGGTGAACCTCATGTTGTCTTTTACCCGTGGTGTTGTCTCAAATTTTTTGAAAAGCTAGTTTCCTGTTATAAACGCATCTGAAAAAACAGATGCATACCTTCATACGGAATTCGATACTAAATTACAGAACAGTCATCGTGATAACCCAAGAATGAAGACTTAATACTTCCTCCTAACACACCTGTCCACATGCTGCTAACCACAAACATTCCTAACAACATTCCTGAACACGTCACAAAAGAACGTTTGTCCTTATAACTACAATACCACTGACAACAAACCACCTTCTATACTATTTTTTATTTTATTTTATTTTATTTTATTTATTTTATTTTATTTTATTTTTGCATTGTTAAGGAGAGCTTGGAACACAAACATTTCATTGCCAGCTTAGACTGCTTTGCCTTGTTATGTTGTGCATTTGACTAATAAAGATAACTTGAACTTGAACTGACAGTCTTTGTGTCCATAGTGGAGGTCAGGACTGAGGGTCGGGGGATGGGCAGGGTTTCTTACTTTTACTCTAATTTTCATCATCTCCATTTCTATCAATCAATACTGTGTTCAGTTTTGTGAGGGATAAATATTAAAAATCAGACATGGAGATGATAGAATATGTCTCTTTTTCATCAAATAAAAACTGATTTAAGGCAAATTAGGATTATATGTAAAACAGAAATACCTCCTCTATCAGCTGAACAAACATCGTGAACACAGACTTTTACGTAAGGCTCCTGTGAGGACCTTTTAGTTTGTGTGAACTTTGGCGCCCCCTGTGGACAAAGTGGTACATGTTCTCTCTCTTTTCTGAACTCGTCCTTTACCAAGAACTTCCACCAGATACGTGTGCACGAACACATCTGGTGTAATGAAGGGGTTAGTGTTTTCTGGGTTAGGGTTAGGTTTAGTCACTTCATCTGACTCTCACACGTCAGCTGACTGTGATCGATGTTGATGTTAAATTCCTCCTAGGTCATGTGATTTAATCGTCTATTTGTCCATTTGGAGTGTTTGATGTTAACTGTCTCTCACTTATAGACACTTAAAGACCTTTGTCTTTTGTTGGATGTTTTTGTCCTTACACTGTCCTAACAGCACGCCGTCCTGGGTGTACGCTTACTGCTTGTACCTACACTGCAAGCTAACACACATCAGCACAAGCTAGCCGATTTGAATGGCGTCCAATCACTGAATTGTATCCACTCCTAAACTGACCTGCTGTGCTGTCATTGGTTGGAGGAAACACACCAGCTCCGCCCACAAACGTCCCGAGTCAACCGTCACAAAGCAGAACAGTAAAATCCAGTCAGAGGACAGAGTCTCTGCAGACACAGTCACCACCACACATGTACGGAGGCCCAGAAGGGACAATGGAGCAGCTTCACTTCAGGAGAAGTCTGTCTTTTATTTTGAAGGAGAAGTCTGTTTTTTATTTTGAAGGAAACAGCTGCTGACTCTGTCTTTAAAGACTTTTCCGAGCCGGCAAAATAAAACAACCGTTGTCGTTATCACTTCAAACTCTGGTCTAAATAACTGGTAGTTAGCAGGAAGGAAAACGTGAACACTCACCGTTCATCCTGTCACAGGTCATCTCTTCATCTCCGCTCCGTCTGACTGCAGCTCTTCAACCAGTATTCAAATCCTCTGTGAGGCCGTATGTGGGTGTGTTACATGCTAAGTGGGAGTTCCATGGAAGTAGACACACACACACACACACACACACACAAACACACACACACACACACACACACACACTTAGGCAGAAGGCCAAAACACGTTCAATGAGTATGTGCAGTGATCTTAACAGATAGGATTGTTTTTCTTCA
>NC_083634.1:21149062-21186562 GCF_963584025.1 Labrus mixtus | reverse complement strand
TATCAAAAAACAATAATATTAATAATAATAAAAAGTATATATACCGTGTAATTTTCTATCATTGTATTTTTTTGTATGTATTTTTTCTTTTTTTTAAATGTATTTAACTGATGTAAATATGTTTGATTTTTAACTTCTATTTTTATTTTTAATAATTATATTCCTGTCTCCTGTTTTCTTGAGCTGCTGTAATGCAAAAAATTCCTCCATGGGGGATCAATAAGTAAGATAAAAAATGACCAAGTTAAAACATAAGAGGAGTTAAGATAATAAATAAAAGTAAGAAGTAATAGAAGATCAAAATAGTAAAACCAGTAAGAAGACGACATGACATAAAAGTGAGTCTGTAAAAGTATGTTTTAAGATTTAAAAGAATTGAGGGAATCTGTGAGTCTTATCTCCTCAGGGAGGTAATATAAAAACACTGTTGTTAACTGTCCTTACTCTGTACTATAAAAACTGTTGATTTCAGACCTTTACTGATGTGATTGTCCTCTCTCATCTCCTTCTCTCTCTCTCCATTTTTAGATTTCAAGTCTTACAAAGATGACCCTGAACGTCACCAATGACTCCAGTCGGTACTACCTTCCCTTCATGTATGATTGCTTTTTATCCACGGCTGGCACGTACACCATGTCCTCCCTTATCGTTGTCTACATCCTCCTCGTCCTCCCTCTCAATCTCTACGTCCTCTATCTGGGAATCCAGAGGTGGAGGCAACGCCGCTCAGTTCCTGCAGCAGAGACCATGAGTTACTCCGACTTCTTCACCTACAACCTCGCCGTCATAGTCCTGATCTCAGTGGTCGGGTTCTTCATCTACTCCTTCTCCTTTTACCTTCTGACTCTGTTGCCTATTTCTGCCTTTATGGGATTTTTTGTCTGGTTTGGAGAGATGATCTTACCGATCCTGACCTGTATAGAGCACTACATGGCTGTCGTTCATCCAATCACCTACCTGGGTATGAGAAAGGTGGGCGGGGTCAAGGTCAGGAACATCAGCGTGGGTTGTGCTTGGATGTTTTCTTTAGCAGGAGCCAGTTTCCTGCTCATGCTTTTGTTGAACCCTGCCTACGGGTTCTTGCCCGCTGTTCCGATCCTCTTCCTCTTCTTTGTGGTCATGATGTTCTGCAGCCTCTCCGCTCTCTGCGTTCTGTTTCGCCCACGTCCAGGAAGAGCCAGCGGCGACGGGAAGCGAGCCGACCGATCCAAGCAGAGAGCCATCCGGACCATCATGATCATAATGGGAGTGTTGTGGCTGAAGTTAAGCGTGAATGTGGTTTCTGCTTCTCTGAGTTCCTTGGCGTCTGAGGCTGTCCGGTGTTTTGGGAATGTATCCGTCTTATTGTCCTCTCTGCCCAGCAGCATGGTGTTATCTCTGCTGTTTCTGCAACGAGCCGGGAAACTTCCAAACTTTAAAAACAAAACATGAACCATGATGATGACTGTGTGATGTTTAGAGCTACACTATATACCAGAATAGAATAGAATAGAATAGATGTTTATTGCCATGTGCACAGGTACAGGACAGTACAGGTACATTGGAATTTTTGTGCAGCTAAGCACTCCGTAGTTCATAAAAGTGCAATATGAACAGTATGAAGTCCGGCCGCTCGGTGGAAACGGGGCTTTAGTGAACACAACCCCCCCCCCCCTTGCTTGTTAAATAAGTTCTGTTCTCAATCTGGCACTTTGCACTGTTTGTATTCAATGTAGGCCTACAGCCACATTTCCCAAACAAACGATGGGAGGTTGTGTAAAATGTAAATAAAAAAACAAATGTTCACAAACCCCATGTCTGTGTTCTCTGATCAATCAATCAGTCTTTATTTACATACAGTCCATACACCCTGGACACTTTACACACTGACACTTTACACTGTTTACATTATTCTATATTTTGTATATTCAAATAATTATTTTTTAAATTTTACATTATATTCTGTTTTACTGTATTTATGTGTGTTAGTAATTTGAGTGTTTATTGCATGGCCTTTCGGAACAGTCTTTACATTTCACTGCACATCTGTATGAGCATGTGACAAATACAAATCTTGAATCTTGAATCTTGAATCTTGAATCTTAAATCTTGAATCTTGAATCTTTATTTGCATAGCGCCAATTCATAACAAGGGTCACCTCGAGACAACGTCCAGGAGTTGTCAGAACAACAACGAGTAAACTCATAAAAGAATGAGGTGCCCAACTTGACGTCAGAATTGTCTGAAACATGGAGGGCAAAATATGTCCTGTTAATGTTAACACACTTTTTCAACTTTTTGCTCAAATACAACTCAACAGTCACATTCCACAGATCTTCTCCTTCCTGTTTGTTGTTGTTCTTACAACATTCAGACTTTACAAACTGAAATCATCAAACACACCGAAGTCGGAAGGAAGACTTTTACTTGGTCTCAGCTCGTGTTGTTGGGTTCTCGTGTTGCCTGGGTTCTTATGATGGTTCTTGTGATGGTTCTTATGATGGTTCTTGTGATGGTTCTTGTGATGGTTCTTATGATGGTTCTTATGATGGTTCTTGTGTTGATTCTTATGATGGTTCTTATGATGATTCTTGTGATGATTCTTATGATGGTTCTTATGATGGTTCTTGTGATGGTTCTTATGATGGTTCTTGTGATGGTTCTTGTGATGGTTCTTATGATGGTTCTTATGATGGTTCTTATGATGGTTCTTGTGTTGATTCTTATGATGGTTCTTATGATGATTCTTATGATGGTTCTTATGATGGTTCTTGTGTTGCCTGGGTTCTTATGATGGTTCTTGTGATGGTTCTTATGATGATTCTTATGATGGTTCTTAGGATGATTCTTGTGATGATTCTTATGATGGTTCTTATGATGGTTCTTATAATGGTTCTTATGATGGTTCTTATGATGGTTCTTATAATGGTTCTTATGATGGTTCTTATGATGGTTCTTGTGATGGTTCTTATGATGGTTCTTATGATGGTTCTTGTGTTGCCTGGGTTCTTATGATGGTTCTTGTGATGGTTCTTATGATGGTTCTTGTGATGGTTCTTATGATGGTTCTTGTGATGGTTCTTGTGATGGTTCTTATGATGGTTCTTATGATGGTTCTTGTGATGGTCCTTATGATGGTTCTCGTGTTGCCTGGTTTCTTATGATGGTTCTTGTGATGGTTCTTATGATGGTTCTTATGATGGTTCTTATGATGGTTCTTGTGATTGTTCTTATGATGGTTCTTATGATGGTTCTTGTGATTGTTCTTATGATGGTTCTTGTGATGGTTCTTATAATGGTTCTTGTGATGGTTCTTATGATGGTTCTTGTGATGGTTCTTGTGATGGTCCTTATGATGGTTCTCGTGTTGCCTGGTTTCTTATGATGGTTCTTGTGATGGTTCTTATGATGGTTCTTATGATGGTCCTTATGATGGTTCTCGTGTTGCCTGGTTTCTTATGATGGTTCTTGTGATGGTTCTTATGATGGTTCTTATGATGGTTCTTATGATGGTTCTTGTGATTGTTCTTATGATGGTTCTTATGATGGTTCTTGTGATTGTTCTTATGATGGTTCTTGTGATGGTTCTTATAATGGTTCTTGTGATGGTTCTTGTGATGGTTCTTATGATGGTTCTTGTGATGGTCCTTATGATGGTTCTCGTGTTGCCTGGTTTCTTATGATGGTTCTTGTGATGGTTCTTATGATGGTTCTTATGATGGTTCTTATGATGGTTCTTGTGATTGTTCTTATGATGGTTCTTATGATGGTTCTTGTGATTGTTCTTATGATGGTTCTTGTGATGGTTCTTATAATGGTTCTTATGATGGTTCTTGTGATGGTTCTTATGATGGTTCTTGTGATGGTTCTTGTGATGGTTCTTATGATGGTTCTTATGATGGTTCTTATGATGGTTCTTGTGTTGCCTGGGTTCTTATGATGGTTCTTGTGATGGTTCTTATGATGATTCTTATGATGGTTCTTATGATGATTCTTATGATGGTTCTTATGATGGTTCTTATGATGGTTCTTATAATGGTTCTTATGATGGTTCTTATGATGGTTCTTATAATGGTTCTTATGATGGTTCTTGTGATGGTTCTTGTGATGGTTCTTGTGATGGTTCTTGTGATGGTTCTTATGATGGTTCTTATGATGGTTCTTGTGTTGATTCTTATGATGGTTCTTATGATGATTCTTATGATGGTTCTTATGATGGTTCTTGTGTTGCCTGGGTTCTTATGATGGTTCTTGTGATGGTTCTTATGATGATTCTTATGATGGTTCTTATGATGATTCTTGTGATGATTCTTATGATGGTTCTTATGATGGTTCTTATAATGGTTCTTATGATGGTTCTTATGATGGTTCTTATAATGGTTCTTATGATGGTTCTTATGATGGTTCTTGTGATGGTTCTTATGATGGTTCTTATGATGGTTCTTGTGTTGCCTGGGTTCTTATGATGGTTCTTGTGATGGTTCTTATGATGGTTCTTGTGATGGTTCTTATGATGGTTCTTGTGATGGTTCTTGTGATGGTTCTTATGATGGTTCTTGTGATGGTCCTTATGATGGTTCTCGTGTTGCCTGGTTTCTTATGATGGTTCTTGTGATGGTTCTTATGATGGTTCTTATGATGGTTCTTATGATGGTTCTTGTGATTGTTCTTATGATGGTTCTTATGATGGTTCTTGTGATTGTTCTTTTGATGGTTCTTGTGTTGATTCTTATGATGGTTCTTATGATGATTCTTATGATGGTTCTTATGATGGTTCTTGTGTTGCCTGGGTTCTTATGATGGTTCTTGTGATGGTTCTTATGATGATTCTTATGATGGTTCTTAGGATGATTCTTGTGATGATTCTTATGATGGTTCTTATGATGGTTCTTATAATGGTTCTTATGATGGTTCTTATGATGGTTCTTATAATGGTTCTTATGATGGTTCTTATGATGGTTCTTGTGATGGTTCTTATGATGGTTCTTATGATGGTTCTTGTGTTGCCTGGGTTCTTATGATGGTTCTTGTGATGGTTCTTATGATGGTTCTTGTGATGGTTCTTATGATGGTTCTTGTGATGGTTCTTGTGATGGTTCTTATGATGGTTCTTATGATGGTTCTTGTGATGGTCCTTATGATGGTTCTCGTGTTGCCTGGTTTCTTATGATGGTTCTTGTGATGGTTCTTATGATGGTTCTTATGATGGTTCTTATGATGGTTCTTGTGATTGTTCTTATGATGGTTCTTATGATGGTTCTTGTGATTGTTCTTATGATGGTTCTTGTGATGGTTCTTATGATGGTTCTTATGATGGTTCTTGTGATGGTTCTTATGATGGTTCTTGTGATGGTTCTTGTGATGGTTCTTATGATGGTTCTTGTGATGGTCCTTATGATGGTTCTCGTGTTGCCTGGTTTCTTATGATGGTTCTTGTGATGGTTCTTATGATGGTTCTTATGATGGTTCTTATGATGGTTCTTGTGATTGTTCTTATGATGGTTCTTATGATGGTTCTTGTGATTGTCCTTATGATGGTTCTTGTGATGGTTCTTATAATGGTTCTGATGATGGTTCTTGTGATGGTTCTTATGATGGTTCTTGTGATGGTTCTTGTGATGGTTCTTATGATGGTTCTTATGATGGTTCTTATGATTGTTCTTGTGTTGCCTGGGTCCTTATGATGGTTCTTGTGATGGTTCTTATGATGATTCTTATGATGGTTCTTATGATGATTCTTATGATGGTTCTTATGATGGTTCTTATGATGGTTCTTATAATGGTTCTTATGATGGTTCTTATGATGGTTCTTATAATGGTTCTTATGATGGTTCTTGTGATGGTTCTTGTGATGGTTCTTGTGATGGTTCTTATGATGGTTCTTATGATGGTTCTTATGATGGTTCTTGTGTTGATTCTTATGATGGTTCTTATGATGATTCTTATGATGGTTCTTATGATGGTTCTTGTGTTGCCTGGGTTCTTATGATGGTTCTTGTGATGGTTCTTATGATGATTCTTATGATGGTTCTTATGATGATTCTTGTGATGATTCTTATGATGGTTCTTATGATGGTTCTTATAATGGTTCTTATGATGGTTCTTATGATGGTTCTTGTGATGGTTCTTATGATGGTTCTTATGATGGTTCTTGTGTTGCCTGGGTTCTTATGATGGTTCTTGTGATGGTTCTTATGATGGTTCTTGTGATGGTTCTTATGATGGTTCTTGTGATGGTTCTTGTGATGGTTCTTATGATGGTTCTTGTGATGGTCCTTATGATGGTTCTCGTGTTGCCTGGTTTCTTATGATGGTTCTTGTGATGGTTCTTATGATGGTTCTTATGATGGTTCTTATGATGGTTCTTGTGATTGTTCTTATGATGGTTCTTATGATGGTTCTTGTGATTGTTCTTATGATGGTTCTTGTGATGGTTCTTATAATGGTTCTTATGATGGTTCTTGTGATGGTTCTTATGATGGTTCTTGTGATGGTTCTTGTGATGGTTCTTATGATGGTTCTTATGATGGTTCTTATGATGGTTCTTGTGTTGCCTGGGTTCTTATGATGGTTCTTGTGATGGTTCTTATGATGATTCTTATGATGGTTCTTAGGATGATTCTTGTGATGATTCTTATGATGGTTCTTATGATGGTTCTTATAATGGTTCTTATGATGGTTCTTATGATGGTTCTTATAATGGTTCTTATGATGGTTCTTATGATGGTTCTTGTGATGGTTCTTATGATGGTTCTTATGATGGTTCTTGTGTTGCCTGGGTTCTTATGATGGTTCTTATGATGGTTCTTATAATGGTTCTTATGATGGTTCTGATGATGGTTCTTATAATGGTTCTTATGATGGTTCTTATGATGGTTCTTGTGATGGTTCTTATGATGGTTCTTATGGTGGTTCTTGTGTTGCCTGGGTTCTTATGATGGTTCTTGTGATGGTTCTTATGATGGTTCTTATGATGGTTCTTATGATGGTTCTTGTGATTGTTCTTATGATGGTTCTTATGATGGTTCTTCTGATTGTTCTTATGATGGTTCTTGTGATGGTTCTTATAATGGTTCTTATGATGGTTCTTGTGATGGTTCTTATGATGGTTCTTGTGATGGTTCTTGTGATGGTTCTTATGATGGTTCTTGTGATGGTCCTTATGATGGTTCTCGTGTTGCCTGGTTTCTTATGATGGTTCTTGTGATGGTTCTTATGATGGTTCTTATGATGGTTCTTGTGATTGTTCTTATGATGGTTCTTATGATGGTTCTTCTGATTGTTCTTATGATGGTTCTTGTGATGGTTCTTGTGATGGTTCTTATGATGGTTCTTGTGATGGTCCTTATGATGGTTCTCGTGTTGCCTGGTTTCTTATGATGGTTCTTGTGATGGTTCTTATGATGGTTCTTATGATGGTTCTTATGATGGTTCTTGTGATTGTTCTTATGATGGTTCTTATGATGGTTCTTCTGATTGTTCTTATGATGGTTCTTGTGATGGTTCTTATAATGGTTCTTATGATGGTTCTTGTGATGGTTCTTATGATGGTTCTTGTGATTGTTCTTATGATGGTTCTTATGATGGTTCTTGTGATTGTTCTTATGATGGTTCTTGTGATGGTTCTTATAATGGTTCTTATGATGGTTCTTGTGATGGTTCTTATGATGGTTCTTGTGATGGTTCTTGTGATGGTTCTTATGATGGTTCTTATGATGGTTCTTATGATGGTTCTTGTGTTGCCTGGGTTCTTATGATGGTTCTTGTGATGGTTCTTATGATGATTCTTATGATGGTTCTTATGATGATTCTTATGATGGTTCTTATGATGGTTCTTATGATGGTTCTTATAATGGTTCTTATGATGGTTCTTATAATGGTTCTTATGATGGTTCTTGTGATGGTTCTTGTGATGGTTCTTGTGATGGTTCTTATGATGGTTCTTATGATGGTTCTTATGATGGTTCTTGTGTTGATTCTTATGATGGTTCTTATGATGATTCTTATGATGGTTCTTATGATGGTTCTTGTGTTGCCTGGGTTCTTATGATGGTTCTTGTGATGGTTCTTATGATGATTCTTATGATGGTTCTTATGATGATTCTTGTGATGATTCTTATGATGGTTCTTATGATGGTTCTTATAATGGTTCTTATGATGGTTCTTATGATGGTTCTTATAATGGTTCTTATGATGGTTCTTATGATGGTTCTTGTGATGGTTCTTATGATGGTTCTTATGATGGTTCTTGTGTTGCCTGGGTTCTTATGATGGTTCTTGTGATGGTTCTTATGATGGTTCTTGTGATGGTTCTTATGATGGTTCTTGTGATGGTTCTTGTGATGGTTCTTATGATGGTTCTTGTGATGGTCCTTATGATGGTTCTCGTGTTGCCTGGTTTCTTATGATGGTTCTTGTGATGGTTCTTATGATGGTTCTATGATGGTTCTTATGATGGTTCTTGTGATTGTTCTTATGATGGTTCTTATGATGGTTCTTGTGATTGTTCTTATGATGGTTCTTGTGATGTTTCTTATAATGGTTCTTATGATGGTTCTTGTGATGGTTCTTATGATGGTTCTTGTGATGGTTCTTGTGATGGTTCTTATGATGGTTCTTATGATGGTTCTTATGATGGTTCTTGTGTTGCCTGGGTTCTTATGATGGTTCTTGTGATGGTTCTTATGATGATTCTTATGATGGTTCTTATGATGATTCTTGTGATGGTTCTTATGATGGTTCTTATGATGGTTCTTATAATGGTTCTTATGATGGTTCTGATGATGGTTCTTATAATGGTTCTTATGATGGTTCTTATGATGGTTCTTGTGATGGTTCTTATGATGGTTCTTATGGTGGTTCTTGTGTTGCCTGGGTTCTTATGATGGTTCTTGTGATGGTTCTTATGATGGTTCTTGTGATGGTTCTTATGATGGTTCTTGTGTTGGTTCTTATGATGGTTTTTGTGATGGTTCTTGTGATGGTTCTTATGATGGTTCTTGTGATGGTTCTTATGATGGTTCTTGTGATGGTTCTTGTGATGGTTCTTATGATGGTTCTTATGATGGTTCTTGTGTTGATTCTTATGATGGTTCTTATGATGATTCTTATGATGGTTCTTATGATGGTTCTTGTGTTGCCTGGGTTCTTATGATGGTTCTTGTGATGGTTCTTATGATGATTCTTATGATGGTTCTTATGATGATTCTTGTGATGATTCTTATGATGGTTCTTATGATGGTTCTTATAATGGTTCTTATGATGGTTCTTATGATGGTTCTTATAATGGTTCTTATGATGGTTCTTATGATGGTTCTTGTGATGGTTCTTATGATGGTTCTTATGATGGTTCTTGTGTTGCCTGGGTTCTTATGATGGTTCTTGTGATGGTTCTTATGATGGTTCTTGTGATGGTTCTTATGATGGTTCTTGTGATGGTTCTTGTGATGGTTCTTATGATGGTTCTTGTGATGGTCCTTATGATGGTTCTCGTGTTGCCTGGTTTCTTATGATGGTTCTTGTGATGGTTCTTATGATGGTTCTTATGATGGTTCTTATGATGGTTCTTGTGATTGTTCTTATGATGGTTCTTATGATGGTTCTTGTGATTGTTCTTATGATGGTTCTTGTGTTGATTCTTATGATGGTTCTTATGATGATTCTTATGATGGTTCTTATGATGGTTCTTGTGTTGCCTGGGTTCTTATGATGGTTCTTGTGATGGTTCTTATGATGATTCTTATGATGGTTCTTAGGATGATTCTTGTGATGATTCTTATGATGGTTCTTATGATGGTTCTTATAATGGTTCTTATGATGGTTCTTATGATGGTTCTTATAATGGTTCTTATGATGGTTCTTATGATGGTTCTTGTGATGGTTCTTATGATGGTTCTTATGATGGTTCTTGTGTTGCCTGGGTTCTTATGATGGTTCTTGTGATGGTTCTTATGATGGTTCTTGTGATGGTTCTTATGATGGTTCTTATGATGATTCTTATGATGGTTCTTATGATGGTTCTTGTGTTGCCTGGGTTCTTATGATGGTTCTTGTGATGGTTCTTATGATGATTCTTATGATGGTTCTTATGATGATTCTTGTGATGATTCTTATGATGGTTCTTATGATGGTTCTTATAATGGTTCTTATGATGGTTCTTATGATGGTTCTTATAATGGTTCTTATGATGGTTCTTATGATGGTTCTTGTGATTGTTCTTATGATGGTTCTTATGATGGTTCTTGTGTTGCCTGGGTTCTTATGATGGTTCTTGTGATGGTTCTTATGATGGTTCTTGTGATGGTTCTTATGATGGTTCTTGTGATGGTTCTTGTGATGGTTCTTATGATGGTTCTTGTGATGGTCCTTATGATGGTTCTCGTGTTGCCTGGTTTCTTATGATGGTTCTTGTGATGGTTCTTATGATGGTTCTTATGATGGTTCTTATGATGGTTCTTGTGATTGTTCTTATGATGGTTCTTATGATGGTTCTTGTGATTGTTCTTATGATGGTTCTTGTGATGGTTCTTATAATGGTTCTTATGATGGTTCTTGTGATGGTTCTTATGATGGTTCTTGTGATGGTTCTTGTGATGGTTCTTATGATGGTTCTTATGATGGTTCTTATGATGGTTCTTGTGTTGCCTGGGTTCTTATGATGGTTCTTGTGATGGTTCTTATGATGATTCTTATGATGGTTCTTATGATGATTCTTATGATGGTTCTTATGATGGTTCTTATGATGGTTCTTATAATGGTTCTTATGATGGTTCTTATAATGGTTCTTATGATGGTTCTTGTGATGGTTCTTGTGATGGTTCTTGTGATGGTTCTTGTGATGGTTCTTATGATGGTTCTTATGATGGTTCTTATGATGGTTCTTGTGTTGATTCTTATGATGGTTCTTATGATGATTCTTATGATGGTTCTTATGATGGTTCTTGTGTTGCCTGGGTTCTTATGATGGTTCTTGTGATGGTTCTTATGATGATTCTTATGATGGTTCTTATGATGATTCTTGTGATGATTCTTATGATGGTTCTTATGATGGTTCTTATAATGGTTCTTATGATGGTTCTTATGATGGTTCTTATAATGGTTCTTATGATGGTTCTTATGATGGTTCTTGTGATGGTTCTTATGATGGTTCTTATGATGGTTCTTGTGTTGCCTGGGTTCTTATGATGGTTCTTGTGATGGTTCTTATGATGGTTCTTGTGATGGTTCTTATGATGGTTCTTGTGATGGTTCTTGTGATGGTTCTTATGATGGTTCTTGTGATGGTCCTTATGATGGTTCTCGTGTTGCCTGGTTTCTTATGATGGTTCTTGTGATGGTTCTTATGATGGTTCTATGATGGTTCTTATGATGGTTCTTGTGATTGTTCTTATGATGGTTCTTATGATGGTTCTTGTGATTGTTCTTATGATGGTTCTTGTGATGTTTCTTATAATGGTTCTTATGATGGTTCTTGTGATGGTTCTTATGATGGTTCTTGTGATGGTTCTTGTGATGGTTCTTATGATGGTTCTTATGATGGTTCTTATGATGGTTCTTGTGTTGCCTGGGTTCTTATGATGGTTCTTGTGATGGTTCTTATGATGATTCTTATGATGGTTCTTATGATGATTCTTGTGATGGTTCTTATGATGGTTCTTATGATGGTTCTTATAATGGTTCTTATGATGGTTCTGATGATGGTTCTTATAATGGTTCTTATGATGGTTCTTATGATGGTTCTTGTGATGGTTCTTATGATGGTTCTTATGGTGGTTCTTGTGTTGCCTGGGTTCTTATGATGGTTCTTGTGATGGTTCTTATGATGGTTCTTGTGATGGTTCTTATGATGGTTCTTGTGTTGGTTCTTATGATGGTTCTTGTGATGGTTCTTGTGATGGTTCTTATGATGGTTCTTGTGATGGTTCTTATGATGGTTCTTGTGATGGTTCTTGTGATGGTTCTTATGATGGTTCTTATGATGGTTCTTGTGTTGATTCTTATGATGGTTCTTATGATGATTCTTATGATGGTTCTTATGATGGTTCTTGTGTTGCCTGGGTTCTTATGATGGTTCTTGTGATGGTTCTTATGATGATTCTTATGATGGTTCTTATGATGATTCTTGTGATGATTCTTATGATGGTTCTTATGATGGTTCTTATAATGGTTCTTATGATGGTTCTTATGATGGTTCTTGTGATGGTTCTTATGATGGTTCTTATGATGGTTCTTGTGTTGCCTGGGTTCTTATGATGGTTCTTGTGATGGTTCTTATGATGGTTCTTGTGATGGTTCTTATGATGGTTCTTGTGATGGTTCTTGTGATGGTTCTTATGATGGTTCTTGTGATGGTCCTTATGATGGTTCTCGTGTTGCCTGGTTTCTTATGATGGTTCTTGTGATGGTTCTTATGATGGTTCTTATGATGGTTCTTGTGATTGTTCTTATGATGGTTCTTATGATGGTTCTTGTGATTGTTCTTATGATGGTTCTTGTGTTGAATGTTATGATGGTTCTTATGATGATTCTTATGATGGTTCTTATGATGGTTCTTGTGTTGCCTGGGTTCTTATGATGGTTCTTGTGATGGTTCTTATGATGATTCTTATGATGGTTCTTAGGATGATTCTTGTGATGGTTCTTATAATGGTTCTTATGATGGTTCTTATGATGGTTCTTGTGATGGTTCTTATGATGGTTCTTATGATGGTTCTTGTGTTGCCTGGGTTCTTATGATGGTTCTTGTGATGGTTCTTATGATGGTTCTTGTGATGGTTCTTATGATGGTTCTTGTGATGGTTCTTGTGATGGTTCTTATGATGGTTCTTGTGATGGTCCTTATGATGGTTCTCGTGTTGCCTGGTTTCTTATGATGGTTCTTGTGATGGTTCTTATGATGGTTCTTATGATGGTTCTTATGATGGTTCTTGTGATTGTTCTTATGATGGTTCTTATGATGGTTCTTGTGATTGTTCTTATGATGGTTCTTGTGTTGATTCTTATGATGGTTCTTATGATGATTCTTATGATGGTTCTTATGATGGTTCTTGTGTTGCCTGGGTTCTTATGATGGTTCTTGTGATGGTTCTTATGATGATTCTTATGATGGTTCTTAGGATGATTCTTGTGATGATTCTTATGATGGTTCTTATGATGGTTCTTATAATGGTTCTTATGATGGTTCTTATGATGGTTCTTATAATGGTTCTTATGATGGTTCTTATGATGGTTCTTGTGATGGTTCTTATGATGGTTCTTATGATGGTTCTTGTGTTGCCTGGGTTCTTATGATGGTTCTTGTGATGGTTCTTATGATGGTTCTTGTGATGGTTCTTATGATGGTTCTTGTGATGGTTCTTGTGATGGTTCTTATGATGGTTCTTATGATGGTTCTTGTGATGGTCCTTATGATGGTTCTCGTGTTGCCTGGTTTCTTAGGATGGTTCTTGTGATGGTTCTTATGATGGTTCTTATGATGGTTCTTATGATGGTTCTTGTGATTGTTCTTATGATGGTTCTTATGATGGTTCTTGTGATTGTTCTTATGATGGTTCTTGTGATGGTTCTTATAATGGTTCTTATGATGGTTCTTGTGATGGTTCTTGTGATGGTTCTTATGATGGTTCTTGTGATGGTCCTTATGATGGTTCTCGTGTTGCCTGGTTTCTTATGATGGTTCTTGTGATGCCTGGTTTCTTATGATGGTTCTTGTGATGGTTCTTATGATGGTTCTTATGATGGTTCTTATGATGGTTCTTGTGATTGTTCTTATGATGGTTCTTATGATGGTTCTTGTGATTGTTCTTATGATGGTTCTTGTGATGGTTCTTATAATGGTTCTTATGATGGTTCTTGTGATGGTTCTTATGATGGTTCTTGTGATGGTTCTTGTGATGGTTCTTATGATGGTTCTTATGATGGTTCTTATGATGGTTCTTGTGTTGCCTGGGTTCTTATGATGGTTCTTGTGATGGTTCTTATGATGATTCTTATGATGGTTCTTATGATGATTCTTATGATGGTTCTTATGATGGTTCTTATGATGGTTCTTATAATGGTTCTTATGATGGTTCTTATGATGGTTCTTATAATGGTTCTTATGATGGTTCTTGTGATGGTTCTTGTGATGGTTCTTGTGATGGTTCTTGTGATGGTTCTTATGATGGTTCTTATGATGGTTCTTGTGTTGATTCTTATGATGGTTCTTATGATGATTCTTATGATGGTTCTTATGATGGTTCTTGTGTTGCCTGGGTTCTTATGATGGTTCTTGTGATGGTTCTTATGATGATTCTTATGATGGTTCTTATGATGATTCTTGTGATGATTCTTATGATGGTTCTTATGATGGTTCTTATAATGGTTCTTATGATGGTTCTTATGATGGTTCTTATAATGGTTCTTATGATGGTTCTTATGATGGTTCTTGTGATGGTTCTTATGATGGTTCTTATGATGGTTCTTGTGTTGCCTGGGTTCTCATGATGTTTCTTGTGATGGTTCTTATGATGGTTCTTGTGATGGTTCTTATGATGGTTCTTGTGATGGTTCTTGTGATGGTTCTTATGATGGTTCTTGTGATGGTCCTTATGATGGTTCTCGTGTTGCCTGGTTTCTTATGATGGTTCTTGTGATGGTTCTTATGATGGTTCTTATGATGGTTCTTATGATGGTTCTTGTGATTGTTCTTATGATGGTTCTTGTGATGGTTCTTATAATGGTTCTTATGATGGTTCTTATGATGGTTCTTGTGATGGTTCTTATGATGGTTCTTGTGATGGTTCTTGTGATGGTTCTTATGATGGTTCTTATGATGGTTCTTATGATGGTTCTTGTGTTGCCTGGGTTCTTATGATGGTTCTTGTGATGGTTCTTATGATGGTTCTTGTGATGGTTCTTATGATGGTTCTTGTGATGGTTCTTGTGATGGTTCTTATGATGGTTCTTATGATGGTTCTTGTGATGGTCCTTATGATGGTTCTCGTGTTGCCTGGTTTCTTATGATGGTTCTTGTGATGGTTCTTATGATGGTTCTTATGATGGTTCTTATGATGGTTCTTGTGATTGTTCTTATGATGGTTCTTATGATGGTTCTTGTGATTGTTCTTATGATGGTTCTTGTGATGGTTCTTATAATGGTTCTTATGATGGTTCTTGTGATGGTTCTTATGATGGTTCTTGTGATGGTTCTTGTGATGGTTCTTATGATGGTTCTTGTGATGGTCCTTATGATGGTTCTCGTGTTGCCTGGTTTCTTATGATGGTTCTTGTGATGGTTCTTATGATGGTTCTTATGATGGTTCTTATGATGGTTCTTGTGATTGTTCTTACGATGGTTCTTATGATGGTTCTTGTGATTGTTCTTATGATGGTTCTTGTGATGGTTCTTATAATGGTTCTTATGATGGTTCTTGTGATGGTTCTTATGATGGTTCTTGTGATGGTTCTTGTGATGGTTCTTATGATGGTTCTTATGATGGTTCTTGTGTTGCCTGGGTTCTTATGATGGTTCTTGTGATGGTTCTTATGATGATTCTTATGATGGTTCTTATGATGATTCTTATGATGGTTCTTATGATGGTTCTTATGATGGTTCTTATAATGGTTCTTATGATGGTTCTTATGATGGTTCTTATAATGGTTCTTATGATGGTTCTTGTGATGGTTCTTGTGATGGTTCTTGTGATGGTTCTTATGATGGTTCTTATGATGGTTCTTATGATGGTTCTTGTGTTGATTCTTATGATGGTTCTTATGATGATTCTTATGATGGTTCTTATGATGGTTCTTGTGTTGCCTGGGTTCTTATGATGGTTCTTGTGATGGTTCTTATGATGATTCTTATGATGGTTCTTATGATGATTCTTGTGATGATTCTTATGATGGTTCTTATGATGGTTCTTATAATGGTTCTTATGATGGTTCTTATGATGGTTCTTATAATGGTTCTTATGATGGTTCTTATGATGGTTCTTGTGATGGTTCTTATGATGGTTCTTATGATGGTTCTTGTGTTGCCTGGGTTCTTATGATGGTTCTTGTGATGGTTCTTATGATGGTTCTTGTGATGGTTCTTATGATGGTTCTTGTGATGGTTCTTGTGATGGTTCTTATGATGGTTCTTGTGATGGTCCTTATGATGGTTCTCGTGTTGCCTGGTTTCTTATGATGGTTCTTGTGATGGTTCTTATGATGGTTCTTATGATGGTTCTTATGATGGTTCTTGTGATTGTTCTTATGATGGTTCTTATGATGGTTCTTGTGATTGTTCTTATGATGGTTCTTGTGATGGTTCTTATAATGGTTCTTATGATGATTCTTGTGATGATTCTTATGATGGTTCTTATGATGGTTCTTATAATGGTTCTTATGATGGTTCTTATGATGGTTCTTATAATGGTTCTTATGATGGTTCTTATGATGGTTCTTGTGATGGTTCTTATGATGGTTCTTATGATGGTTCTTGTGTTGCCTGGGTTCTTATGATGGTTCTTGTGATGGTTCTTATGATGGTTCTTGTGATGGTTCTTATGATGGTTCTTGTGATGGTTCTTGTGATGGTTCTTATGATGGTTCTTGTGATGGTCCTTATGATGGTTCTCGTGTTGCCTGGTTTCTTATGATGGTTCTTGTGATGGTTCTTATGATGGTTCTTATGATGGTTCTTATGATGGTTCTTGTGATTGTTCTTATGATGGTTCTTATGATGGTTCTTGTGATTGTTCTTATGATGGTTCTTGTGATGGTTCTTGTGATGGTTCTTATGATGGTTCTTATGATGGTTCTTATGATGGTTCTTGTGTTGCCTGGGTTCTTGTGATGGTTCTTGTGATGGTTCTTATGATGATTCTTATGATGGTTCTTATGATGATTCTTGTGATGGTTCTTATGATGGTTCTTATGATGGTTCTTATAATGGTTCTTATGATGGTTCTGATGATGGTTCTTATAATGGTTCTTATGATGGTTCTTATGATGGTTCTTGTGATGGTTCTTATGATGGTTCTTATGGTGGTTCTTGTGTTGCCTGGGTTCTTATGATGGTTCTTGTGATGGTTCTTATGATGGTTCTTGTGATGGTTCTTATGATGGTTCTTGTGTTGGTTCTTATGATGGTTCTTGTGATGGTTCTTGTGATGGTTCTTATGATGGTTCTTATAATGGTTCTTATGATGGTTCTTATGATGGTTCTTGTGATGGTTCTTATGATGGTTCTTATGATGGTTCTTGTGTTGCCTGGGTTCTTATGATGGTTCTTGTGATGGTTCTTATGATGGTTCTTGTGATGGTTCTTATGATGGTTCTTGTGATGGTTCTTGTGATGGTTCTTATGATGGTTCTTGTGATGGTCCTTATGATGGTTCTCGTGTTGCCTGGTTTCTTATGATGGTTCTTGTGATGGTTCTTATGATGGTTCTTATGATGGTTCTTATGATGGTTCTTGTGATTGTTCTTATGATGGTTCTTATGATGGTTCTTGTGATTGTTCTTATGATGGTTCTTGTGATGGTTCTTATAATGGTTCTTATGATGATTCTTGTGATGATTCTTATGATGGTTCTTATGATGGTTCTTATAATGGTTCTTATGATGGTTCTTATGATGGTTCTTATAATGGTTCTTATGATGGTTCTTATGATGGTTCTTGTGATGGTTCTTATGATGGTTCTTATGATGGTTCTTGTGTTGCCTGGGTTCTTATGATGGTTCTTGTGATGGTTCTTATGATGGTTCTTGTGATGGTTCTTATGATGGTTCTTGTGATGGTTCTTGTGATGGTTCTTATGATGGTTCTTGTGATGGTCCTTATGATGGTTCTCGTGTTGCCTGGTTTCTTATGATGGTTCTTGTGATGGTTCTTATGATGGTTCTTATGATGGTTCTTATGATGGTTCTTGTGATTGTTCTTATGATGGTTCTTATGATGGTTCTTGTGATTGTTCTTATGATGGTTCTTGTGATGGTTCTTGTGATGGTTCTTATGATGGTTCTTATGATGGTTCTTATGATGGTTCTTGTGTTGCCTGGGTTCTTATGATGGTTCTTGTGATGGTTCTTATGATGATTCTTATGATGGTTCTTATGATGATTCTTGTGATGGTTCTTATGATGGTTCTTATGATGGTTCTTATAATGGTTCTTATGATGGTTCTGATGATGGTTCTTATAATGGTTCTTATGATGGTTCTTATGATGGTTCTTGTGATGGTTCTTATGATGGTTCTTATGGTGGTTCTTGTGTTGCCTGGGTTCTTATGATGGTTCTTGTGATGGTTCTTATGATGGTTCTTGTGATGGTTCTTATGATGGTTCTTGTGTTGGTTCTTATGATGGTTCTTGTGATGGTTCTTGTGATGGTTCTTATGATGGTTCTTGTGATGGTTCTTATGATGGTTCTTGTGATGGTTCTTGTGATGGTTCTTATGATGGTTCTTGTGATGGTCCTTATGATGGTTCTCGTGTTGCCTGGTTTCTTATGATGGTTCTTGTGATGGTTCTTATGATGGTTCTTATGATGGTTTTTATGATGTTCTTGTGATTGTTCTTATGATGGTTCTTATGATGGTTCTTGTGATTGTTCTTATGATGGTTCTTGTGATGGTTCTTATAATGGTTCTTATGATGGTTCTTGTGATGGTTCTTATGATGGTTCTTGTGATGGTTCTTATGATGGTTCTTGTGATGGTTCTTATGATGGTTCTTGTGTTGGTTCTTATGATGGTTCTTGTGATGGTTCTTGTGATGGTTCTTATGATGGTTCTTGTGATGGTTCTTATGATGGTTCTTGTGATGGTTCTTGTGATGGTTCTTATGATGGTTCTTGTGATGGTCCT
Source organism: Labrus mixtus (assembly GCF_963584025.1). Taxonomy (NCBI): domain Eukaryota; kingdom Metazoa; phylum Chordata; class Actinopteri; order Labriformes; family Labridae; genus Labrus; species Labrus mixtus. The sequence continues at coordinate 21,167,749 of NC_083634.1, read as the reverse complement.
TATGATGGTTCTCGTGTTGCCTGGTTTCTTATGATGGTTCTTGTGATGGTTCTTATGATGGTTCTTATGATGGTTTTTATGATGTTCTTGTGATTGTTCTTATGATGGTTCTTATGATGGTTCTTGTGATTGTTCTTATGATGGTTCTTGTGATGGTTCTTATAATGGTTCTTATGATGGTTCTTGTGATGGTTCTTATGATGGTTCTTGTGATGGTTCTTGTGATGGTTCTTATGATGGTTCTTATGATGGTTCTTATGATGGTTCTTGTGTTGCCTGGGTTCTTATGATGGTTCTTGTGATGGTTCTTATGATGATTCTTATGATGGTTCTTATGATGATTCTTGTGATGGTTCTTATGATGGTTCTTATGATGGTTCTTATAATGGTTCTTATGATGGTTCTTATGATGGTTCTTATAATGGTTCTTATGATGGTTCTTATGATGGTTCTTGTGATGGTTCTTATGATGGTTCTTATGATGGTTCTTGTGTTGCCTGGGTTCTTATGATGGTTCTTGTGATGGTTCTTATGATGGTTCTTGTGATGGTTCTTATGATGGTTCTTGTGTTGGTTCTTATGATGGTTCTTATGATGGTTCTTGTGATGGTTCTTATGATGGTTCTTGTGATGGTTCTTATGATGGTTCTTGTGATGGTTCTTGTGATGGTTCTTATGATGGTTCTTGTGATGGTCCTTATGATGGTTCTCGTGTTGCCTGGTTTCTTATGATGGTTCTTGTGATGGTTCTTATGATGGTTCTTATGATGGTTTTTATGATGGTTCTTGTGATTGTTCTTATGATGGTTCTTATGATGGTTCTTGTGATTGTTCTTATGATGGTTCTTGTGATGGTTCTTATAATGGTTCTTATGATGGTTCTTGTGATGGTTCTTATGATGGTTCTTGTGATGGTTCTTGTGATGGTTCTTATGATGGTTCTTATGATGGTTCTTATGATGGTTCTTGTGTTGCCTGGGTTCTTATGATGGTTCTTGTGATGGTTCTTATGATGATTCTTATGATGGTTCTTATGATGATTCTTGTGATGGTTCTTATGATGGTTCTTATGATGGTTCTTATAATGGTTCTTATGATGGTTCTTATGATGGTTCTTATAATGGTTCTTATGATGGTTCTTATGATGGTTCTTGTGATGGTTCTTATGATGGTTCTTATGATGGTTCTTGTGTTGCCTGGGTTCTTATGATGGTTCTTGTGATGGTTCTTATGATGGTTCTTGTGATGGTTCTTATGATGGTTCTTGTGTTGGTTCTTATGATGGTTCTTGTGATGGTTCTTGTGATGGTTCTTATGATGGTTCTTGTGATGGTCCTTATGATGGTTCTCGTGTTGCCTGGTTTCTTATGATGGTTCTTGTGATGGTTCTTATGATGGTTCCTATGATGGTTCTTGTGATTGTTCTTATGATGGTTCTTATGATGGTTCTTGTAATTGTTCTTATGATGGTTCTTGTGATGGTTCTTATAATGGTTCTTATGATGGTTCTTGTGATGGTTCTTGTGATGGTTCTTATGATGGTTCTTGTGATGGCTCTTGTGATGGTTCTCATGATGGTTCTTATGATGGTTCTTATAATGGTTCTTGTGATGGTTCTTGTGATGGTTCTCATGATGGTTCTTATGATGGTTCTTATAATGGTTCTTATAATGGTTCTTGTGATGGTTCTTGTGATGGTTCTTATGATGGTTCTTATGATGGTTCTTGTGATGGTTCTTATGATGGTTCTTGTGATGGTTCTTGTGATGGTTCTTATGATGGTTCTTGTGATGGTTCTTATGATGGTTCTTATGATGGTTCTTGTGATGGTTCTTATGATGGTTCTTATAATGGTTCTTGTGATGGTTCTTGTGATGGTTCTTATGATGGTTCTTATGATGGTTCTTGTGTTGCCTGGGTTGACGGCTGACCGTACCGTTAGACGGCTGGTGGTACCGTTAGACGGCTGACAGGACTAAATACTGAAGAGTCTGAGGATAGTGACTCACACGATGAGAAGTTAGAAGCTTGTTTTATATGTTTTAATGTTAAAGTGTAAATCTTAAAGGCTGTTACTTTCCCGGTAAGCGTTTAAAGTTTAAATTGACAGATTTCTTAACGGGGTTCGGTCTCTAACCGGATACTGAGACAGTGCTGCTGGGGTTTGAATTTCTATTTCCTTGAATTCCAGATAAAAAGCGTAATGAAGTGAATAAAGTGGTTGACACAGCAGGGAGGTGTTGGTATAAGCCTTGTTCTGAAGGACAGGATAAACTTGGTGAGGTGTGACGTCAGCTCTCAGAGTTTAGTTTGTTAGATTCTTACAAGCATCAAGTCAAAGTTTGAAACTGTGTGACAACCTTTGTTCTCGAAATACTTTGGAAAAGATTTCAATCAAAAACAAGAAAATTATGATTTTATTTATTTTAATTAACAGCTTTTCATGAGTAGAATCGTTTTCATCATCTAGACACATGGCAGCTGAGGCCCCTCCCCCCCCCGACCCCTGATTGGATAATGTGTATCGATAATAATCCGTTTTTTTGTGGTTGTTCTGTGTACAGCTGGGCCTGTGACGAGGTTTTCCCTTCCTGGGGGGAACGTAGTTCTGCCGTGTCGGCCCGCCTCACCTCTTTCACATGACCTGGTCTTGGAGTGGTTACGAGTCGGTGGTTCCTCCCCACTGACACTCTTCGTTCTGCGTGATGGTGAGGAGCTTAAGCAGGACAAAGATGATCGATACGTCGGGAGGACGGTCCTGACTGATGGTTATTCTTTGACGCTGCTCGATGTCCAATCGCAGGACAACGGCACGTACAGGTACTCAGGCGCCATCTTCAGTGTATCCGCTTACAAGTTTGGTCAAGCAGCAACCTCCAGGGCGCAAGTGATGTAGAATTAGGGGGCGTGGCCTCTTTGAGTGACAGGTGGGAGCTTCTAGCTGTATGCTAGGTGTCACCTTTAACTGACCTTTAACCCCTGTGCCGTGTTGTTGCTGCTGTTTGTCAGAAATGTGTTTATTTAGTGATATCTTTTAACGTTAATGAAGAAGCGCGTTGTCTTCTCTCTTCTCGTTTGTGTTCCTGATTCAGTTGTGTCTTTTGGAGAGGAACACAACGTCAACACCAGGAGTCCGCCTCTCTCATTGTTGGTAAGATTAACGCTAACGTTAGCATGATAACATGCTTCTAAACTACAGTTCTAACGTGCTAATATTTGTCATTATATTGTATTGTTGATGAAAAAGTACAAAAGGACAATTGAAGGTTCAAACCAAACTTCAGTGAGCAGTGAACAAGTAGACGATGATGGTTAATGTATGCCGTAAAGTAACGGAAACATGTTCTGCCGTGTTTTTCCTCAGCTCGGGTGTCTGAAGTGAACATCTCTACCTCGAAGGTGGCGTCCAATGAGCTGCTGTGAGTCCCGTGACTGGTACCCGCCCCCGCAGGTGTCTCTGCTGGACTCGACCAGAAAGGACCTTCACGCCCCCACTAAGCGTTCAACCGGGCGAGACGGCTCGGTGTCCTTCAACGCGACCCTTAACCTGGACAAAGGTACTGCAGCCAGGAGTGTGTGACACTGAATCATTACACTCATTCACTTAGAAGCACAGGTACATGACGCCGTTGGGATGTTGGTGGAGGTTGAACTTCTACCTGACCTTTGTTTGCCTGTTTTATTTCCTCTTAGCAACATAACAGAGGACGTACAGACGGCTATCAGGGGGTTCTTAAAAACTGAAGAACACTTAAAAACATGATGATTCTCAGGCAGGTTCTACAGGTTCGAGAGCGCTCTCTGAATTTGATTGGACTCTCCTTTTCCTCCGTCTTTAACAGCAAAGCTAACAGGAAACGGAACCGTTATCTGCAGAGTGGAAATCCCAGAAATGAACCTGGTGAGGGAGAGTCAGGTTGATGTCGGAGGTAAGATTCAAATGCACCTGTTGTAATGATATAAAGAGTACTTAGTGTAGTTTGAATAACAATTGAGTCATTTGTGGGAACACTGTTACGATGATAACTGTCTCCTTTCTTTAAAGCAACAATCTGAAACTTTCCCTCCTTAAATAGTCGTTTCAAAGGTCGATTTAGTAGGTCAACAACTTTCAACAGGGGGAATCATGGCGTCTCTCTCATGGCGTCCACAGAGAGCCTGCTCGCCTGTTTACCGCAGTATGTAACTTTGGCAGTGGGTCATCTGGTGAGTGCGTCTTTACAGAAACTCATTTCAGACGCTTCTATCTGCGATCGTAGGCGCTTTGCTACTAGCATATAAAAAAATGACCCTCTCCGATCTAGTCATTTAGCCATAGCCTGTAGTCGTCATGGTAACAGTTGAATACACAGACACATACTTCACATGCTAACAGTTTGATAACAACAAGCTGCAGATGCTCGCAGACTCAGGTTTTTGTCTCCGTGGACTTCTCCGCCTTCTGATAACAGCACCGTGTGTCATCACTCAGTGACCTTCAGTCGGCGCCAAAGCGCACCAAACCCAATTCCTACATATTGTTGCTTTAAAGGAGATCTATTATTCTCACTGTCACCATTAATGATGTCACTCTGGGACACCTGTAGCGGGGAACGATGTGCACCTCAAAAACCTCCTGATGTATCTGATACCAGTAAAATCCCTCATGTCAGCCTCGTCCTGAAACGCTTCATTCCAGCTGCTGTCTCTTTAACCAAATGTTATTCAGGTAGTCATTTAAAAAATGAAGTGAAGAGAAATCCTCACAGATGGAGCCACTTCGTTGAGAACAAGTTCTCCTCTGACTGTTCTGTCTACAGAAGGCTTCAGTCCCCAGGAGGCAGGATCCCTAGCCCTGGTCATAAGCGTCCCCTGTGTTTTGCTGCTGCTTTGTATCATTATCATCTGCGTTACTGTTTACTGTTGGAGGCGTTGGCGAGGTGAGTGTCTGCTGTGTTTTTCTATCAGCATGAAGACGTGATCCTGCACACTCTGATGTCCTCTCTGTGTTTCTTTTTGTTCCAGAGCACATCTTAAGAAAGACCAAACCGAAGAAAGGTACAGGATGTTTTGAGTTCGACAGCCACCTTTCCTTTTTTGCATATTTGCTGTTTCTGCAGACTCAACTTCTCTGTTATTCCTACGTAGCCATAAAACTTCCAGCACAGAAAATGTGCGCCGCATTGTTTACAGTCCAGTCAGCAGCTTGAGAAATGATTGTGTGCTCAGATCAAAAAAACTGAAGGGAAATTCTCTCCTCCAGAAGCGTGTGCTAATTAGACGCATGATAACAAATACAGAAAATTGAATCATCAGCGTAAAGGGCCTTTCAGATAAGACGCAGTGGGCGCCACTGTAAAGCCCAATCAGTGTGTTGCTGCGCGCAAGAGCGTATCTGCGCCCCGCCGAGCTGAAGTAATACATTTTTTAACTTGGGCGCAACTTTCCCTGGCGTAACTTCGGTGCGTCCAATCAGAGTGGAGATCAGATCACAACAAACGGTGCTCCGAGTGAGAGCTCTAGTTTGTAAAGACAAAACTAAAACTCTCCCACATCCTGTTGTGTCCAGAGTATGAACACACGCCCTCTTCTTCTTTGCTGCTCGTCTCCTCCTCCTCAGCAGGAGAAAGATCAGAGCTTTTGTACTGAAGAGTGGACGCATTAAACATACTGTGCATCCAAACAGGAGAGATTTTTCTTACCTACACAGTTGCTTTCTGCTCTGTGCCCTACTCCGCAGTGAGCGCAGTGCACACTGCGTCCTACCTGAAAGGCACAAAATAGATGCTTTTCTCCCATCTTCTGATATGAAGCTCTTCAAAAATCATCCAATGTGCCAACTGTATTTGGTAGAGACTGTTTTGTTGCCTCCTTATGAGGACAAAAGTAGGGCCCGACTGATATAGGATTTTGGGGGCCGATACCAATGTTGGGGGGATATTGATACATTGGCAGATATCTTTCTTAAATCCATGTTCGATCTGTAGAGGTAGATATAAATTACACATTAATTAAGTTGATCCCTCAAATGCCGTTATCAAACACTTGTGGAAAAGATTTATGATGAAGACAAGATGGTCACTCAGCTGGAGAGTAACTGTTCGACAATCGGGAGAGTGATGATGCTTGTTATAATCCATATAGCGCCCTCTACTGGTGAAAGAGAACTGTTAGTGTAATTAAAAGATACTCAAATGAAATGATATTTATATAACTTTCAATGCAGGCTCAGGAGCCAGTGAAGATTATTTACTAGAACACTTTGGTTCCGTGGAGAAAAGTGCTGGAGCGATGGAAGATAATGAAACATCAGAGGGGAAATCTGAAGCAAGGGACGGTAATGATTCTTGCTATTTTTTGTCATTTTATTCAAGTTGTAGACTTTGATATATTTAGTGTTTTATCATAAGGATTTAAATTTGTAATGTTTTCTGTTTTTCCCTCAGATGAACCTCTTCCTCGAGGTAAGTCCTAAACCTGGAGACTGATTCAGAACATCTGCAGAGAATCATGTTTTTGTTCAGACATTGAAGGCAGGGTTCCATCAAAACCCTGCCCCTCCCCCTCTCCTCTTTGGCTCTTTCAAACGACACGCCCTTCGTACACATGTACAAGCTAGGCTGGACGCCAGTACCTAGCTTTCAACCATGTCACGTCATTGATATGGTTGAAAGAGTCGGGTCCCGTCATTTCTCATTCAGTAAACACCGAACATTAGCGTACTGAATGTAATGAAAGAAAGATGACGAGAAATGAAAAAGGAGTTTGAGTGAAATGTAAAGACGTGTTCCTCGTTGTGTTTTAGTGCATGCAGACATCATGAATGTGGAAACAACGGGCGCTATTCAGACGGCGAGGGTAAACAGGCTGAGTAAGACCGGTGAGTTCAGTAAGGATCCTTACAGGCGGGGAGGGAAACCCTAAAGCCCACATATAACCTGTCAGTGTCACTGTTTCAGGAGTTGAAGCTTCAGAAGAGTTGGCAGATAGAGACCTGACTGAGATGATAAAGTACGAAGATGACATCCTGTTCGTGGGAAAACAGTAAGAACTAGAGATTTCCTAACTCTGTTGTCCTTTTGTGTCTCTGTGGACGATATCTCTTCCATATTGTCGTGAGTATCTTTCACAGGGATTCTCTCCTTATTGTCAGTTTGTATCACGTCACGGCCATTTAGTGTCATCTTTGCTTCTATGAATCAGTTGCTGTCATTTCTGATCCTCTGTGGTCGGTAGAGGCTAGAAGTCCTGCGTCTCTCTATTCCCGGCCTTAAAGTCTTTATATGTGATGTTTTGATCCAGCAGATGTCGCCCTTGAGCACCAGCATGAAACCAAAACAACTGGCGCTGCATTGTTGTGTTAGCATGCTAATGCTAGCGATCTTTATTCTGCTCGTATCTTCACACTGCATGTAAATTTACCTGAAATGAGCGTGATCTAGAAACACAGTTAAGCAGTGAGTACAGTATGTTATTCTTCTTTTCTCTAGTCCCTCAATTAAACAACTTTTATACACGAGGGGAGGAGTCAGCCGGCCGTCCGGGCGATGTAAACAAAGTGAAGATAGGACTCTGAAAACTCTGAAAACATCACAGACAGTGGGACTCGGGTGTTACACCCATTGTAGACAGTCATGACTCACAGAGTTATTTTCAGAGGAGATACTTGATTTCTACATTTAAGTGTGAAAAATCACATAGAAAGACTTTAAAGAGAACTCTAAGTCTCTTCTGTTGTCTCCTGCAGACGTGGTGTCCATCCTGCCCTCATCACCGCCATCATCTCCAGACAGTCTCAGGCTGGAAAAAGCCTGACTCTGACGGGTTATGGAAAGTTTGACCATGACTGCTTCGGCCTCATGCAGGTGTGTTAGTGTGTGTTTGGATGTGCAGCCATAATTTAAAGGGACAGTACTGATCACTGGATTAGTGAAATGTTGTTGCATTGGAATATGGTTAACTTTAAGGCAATGAGTCAGATACCTTCCATTCTGGACTGAGGATTAGTCTCAAGTGGTTATCGTGTCCTGTTGTTGCAGATCAATAAGCTTTACCACTACCTGGATGAACATACAGGACCGTTCAGCAGGGAGCACCTGGACCAGGGAGCCGCCTACCTCTGCTTGCTCATCGACATCATGAGGAAGAACACGGGCTGGACCGCAGAGCAGAACTTGAAAGGTAAAGTCATGGATAATTGAATCCAGTCAGCCAGATAAACCAGGCTAAAAAAAGGTTGAATTAAATAAATATGAATCATATAATATGAATATATTAAGGACTCTGTCTATTGAAGCGGACGTGAGGGGCTCTGCGAGGTGAATCATTATTAACTGCGAGTGTCATCTTCATGCTGTGTTTCAGGTGCTGTGGCTTGCTACATCGCAGGTCAGGAAACAGTCATCGGTTTGAAGTACGATGAAGTGGACAGCGTCACGCCGAACAACGACTTTGCAAACGACGTGATCGCCAGAGCGCAGTGGTATGCTAAGAACCACTTTAAAATGTTGTAGCCTCACAATCTCAATTTTCTCTTTTTCTGCATCGCACAGTCAAACTGTGGTCACCTTAAAGGGCGGCTAAATATAAGAGAAGATATTTTTACTGGAAGGATTAAAAAAACAAAACATGTTAATATACATATATATATACATATATATGTTTGTGAAGTTTTACTGGAGAAGTGTTAAATCTCAAACAGCCTAGGGGCGCTGGTGGCGCAGTGGTTAGTGTGCGCCCCATGTATGGAGGCTGTAGTCCTCAAAGTGGGGGGCCCGGGTTCGAATCCAGCCTGTGGCTCCCTTCCTGCATGTCATTCCCCTCTCTCTCTCTCTCCCTGATTTCCAACTCTATCCACTGTCCTCTCTCTCCATTAAAGGCACACAAAAAAAAATAATAATAATAAAAATCTTAAAAAAAACAGCCTTATGATAAATAAACATCTCACTGATTGTCCCTGAATCAAATATGGGACAAACTAATGAGTTAAGTTAAAAATCATTCTTTCTGCCTGAAACCAAAGGGAAGTCAGAAGTGATAGCACAACACTGCTGTGTTAAATAATGAACTTACAAAATTATCGTTTTCGTTGTACAATGTCACAAAATAATGCAAAATGCAACACAGGAAACAGGAGAAGTTTGACGTTGCCCAATTTTGCCCAACAAATAATCTGAAAACTAAAGGCTCAAATACTTTCTTTTGAAGAAAGTGTACGCGTAGACATCTGGCTGAAGGCGTGTTACTGGAGGATTCCTCTAGAGGGAGCCCCACATAAATCAGACCAGGGGTGGAGCAGCAATTTTAAAAGTGTTCTAATGTTAGTATATTATCACCCTCTAGCAAATCAACACATTCTGTTTCATTTAATGTCCAATAACTAATGTTAGCTGACACATCACACAACAAGACAAAGTTACAAAAGATAATTAGACTCTAACTTTATGAACATCCATTGTGAGTAACCCAGTTAGCTCTAAAAAACAGATTCAAAACTGCTCTTTGTGATGCTTTTATTTTGCTTTTCTTATTGCCTTATGCCTCAGTCTCTTTATTTCCGGTCTTCATATAAAATGTGCTTTTATTTTGAAAAACTGCAAAGGGGACTTCCGCTACGTCGTAAAGTTACGGGAGTAAATAAATACAGCTAAAAGAACAAGAGGAGAAAATGTTACACGTTGTTTTGTGAGGTGGATTTATCTTAAAAAGTTGTTTGGGTGACTAACTCTCTTTCTGAAGGATGCTACATGTAGCATGTGTTAGCTCTGAGCTCTGACTCAGCCTGTGATGAGTGACAGGAGGATTAAATGTACGTAACTTTACCGTGCTGCAACTGTAACCAAACAGCTACGATTGGCTTAATTGTCACTAAATAAATCTGACTTGACCAATAAGTTTTCATCGATGACTCCACCTGTAAAAAGTGTGGGGGAGTGTCGCAACACCCACACCACCCACGGGTGAGACGCGCCTGAATCAGACCACTGCACGGTGTGACGTAAACAAACGAGGTGACACTCGAGGAGGTTTATCTGATGTTCATTCTCAGATCACGGCGGTAGTTGCGGACTTGATCGGGTAACTTTTCTGGTGTCAGTGTGTTAGACACTTTCTAAAGGTGAATGTTTGTTAACCTTTTATTCACTTTTTAAAAATCAAAAAGGCAAATCAAGAAAAGAAGTGTCAGACTATCAGAACGATAGTGACGTGATCATGAGTTCTAACCCCGGCTGTAGTACGCAGTCTGTTTGAGACTATAAACAGTTTAATGTTATCTTACATTTCAGTGTTTGAAACAAAACAACTAAAAAATCAACTTTGCAATACTTACATTTCTGACTTTGCCGTATGTATTTATATTCTTTACTTTTTTACAGTCCAATATAAAGTATGCGCTGTGAAACATATACGTTGTACCTTGTACTTGAATAGGATTGTTAGTAACTGTGGATGTCTGTATGTTTGTTCAATTGAAGGTGAAGCATCACGCATTTTGTTTTACGATTGAATGACAGTAAAGGTTTTATATTTCTTTAAATAAGATATATTTTATATTCCAAAGACCTGCTGGAATATGTATTTCTGAGGATGTATTAAACATTCAGTCTTCACACTGCAGGAAAAGCATTGAAGGGTTACTTTATTACCTGATGTTTTTAACAGAATTTAGACATCAGCTGTGTTCATTTTCTTTATGATTTCTGAATAAAAGAATCGTTTCATTAACCAAAAAATGTGTTATTGTGCCTTCAACATTTAATACCTATGTTTATTTTTAGAAGAAGTAAGAACTTAAAACGCCAGTATTTTCTCAAACTTTTCATGACATGTTTAATGGTCTTCTGATGTGAAATATTCTAAAGTCATGTAACTGTCAAATGAGATGTTATCTGTGTTATAGATCTGTATTTTATAAACGTAAGGCGTGGTGTGGTCTGAGCTGTGTATCCTCTACACATCTTTCTGTGTTCAGTCACTGGACTATGACTCTGTTTCTGATCATGTTGGAAGTGTTTTATAAATTTAATATGTCTTCCATATCGAAATTTCCCGCTCTGTGTGGTATTTCACAGACTGAAAGATGAACCATTGTTCATACTCATCACTGTCTGTGTAGGTTCTCAGTCATCCAGGTCCTGGTAAATTCATGATGATGATTCACCTCTCCTCCTCCGAAGGCTTCTTCAGGGACCATCCTCGACCGTTAGCATGCTAACGACCACAGAGGCTTACATTTCTAGCTCTATCCACTACTTATATTTAAAACTGAAGAAGACTTTCAGAGGAGAGGTGAAACATCTTCAAGCTCTTAAACCAAGTCCAGTGGCCTTTGAATCAAGCAGGATTACTCATCATTGTTTTGACTGACTTGAAGTTGTTTTTATTTTAATGAGCATTTAAAAATAAATATAAAGAAATATCCCAGTAAAAGAATCCACTGCTCAGTCTGTCCAAGCAACCAGCCGGAAATAAACCCTGACAATATTCTCCTTATATGACATGGTTTTAATTTGATGTTGCCCCCTGGTGGTTTGGTAAGAGCATAACAGTGAAATGCTGACTATAGGAACACTCTGTTTATTGTTGCCATTGTGCCGGTCTTTTGTATTTGAGAAATAAGGTTGTAGTGACACATAACATCAACCAGCAGAAAACCCTTCAGGAACATTACTTTGAAGTGTAATGTCAGGATATGTCCACCAGAGGGCTGAAGACAAAGTTGGGAACATGCATCTGTGCAACAATACATATTTCTAGTATTGAACAAAGGATCTGATGCAACAGCCATGTAAAGAAATTAAATCATGACAACTGTTCATCATTTTCTAATGTGGCCATGAATACAGTAAACGACCTCGATAACGGACTAAGGACTTAAAATTGCATTAAAACATGCAGGAACTACTTATGAAACATTTGCAAAAAATAAAAAGTTATTAAAATCCATACAAAAGACATTTTTCAATACAACATAATTTACAATGAAAGAGATGAAACTGAAAAAACAAGAGAACAGAATATAAACTGATTTTGAACCATGTACCAAAAAAACAAAATTATTTAATAATTAGCATTATAAAAACTTAAATCAGACTTAACCCCTATCTATTTATTTTAAATGTCATTTATAAAGTTATATTCTTCATGATTTTTCTATGTTAATGTGAATTAAAAATCCAAAATAAGTATAAAACAAAACCCAATCAATTAAAATTACATTTAAAGAATAAGCATATTTTAAAAACACAGCTTATATCCTCCCCAAAGAATCCTGGGATTGATTGTAGTTTTTTAGAGGAGCTGATAACCACGATCGTCCGCTCTTCAGTCATATTTAAAAATGACTTTTGTCCTTTGATGACTGACATCATGTGACCAATCCCAGCTGATGTTGACTCCAAGCCCCGCCCCATCAGTTATAAATGTTTAAATAAGCAGAGTGAGTTCAGACAAATTGCTCCGGCTTCTGGTTAGGTGTGGGCGTGGCCTGTGGTGGGAGGGGCTTGTGCTTCTCTGACGACTCTCCCTGGTCTCCATGGAGATGAGGCGGGGCCTCAGCTGCAGTCGATAACGTGGAGAGCAAACATTTAACTCTTTACTTCTTTGACTTTATTTTCCTATGTGTGTTTTTGTGTACTTATACTTGTATCATTATGAGGATCAGCGTTTGATGAAATATCCTGAGGGACATTTTGGTGACATGACGACATCCTGCGCAGTCTTTACTTATTTCATGTTTTAGAAGTTTCAATGTGTGTATTTCAAACCTTTATAGTTAAAGTCTGACCTTCTGACACCAGGTTAAGATAAGACACTCATCTCATAATCTCATTTAATTGAGTCCCCACGAGTCAGGTATATGTGTATGTGTGTTTTTGCATCAGCCTGCGTCTTACCCTGTATTTTGGAGAGAGCGTACTCCAGCCCCTTCATGGCTTTGACTTGGTTACTTTTAAACCTGGCAACACCAAACTCCTGTTGGGCAGACATGAACAGTTAAGCTCCTCTTGGAATAAACCGACATGAAGACATATTTCTGAACCAGTGAACAAAAAGGGCCACAGCAAGGTGTGATGTCAGCTACAGAAACGAACGCACTTATTCCCTCGAGAGGACACATTTGATTTAGCTTCTATTTAAAAATATATATCATTTAGTCTTGACTTGTAAAGATAAATGTATTAACTATAAAACTTAATTTTATAAATATATTATAATCTTAACTTAGAATTGTATTACAAGCTATCTGAATAGATGGAGAGGAGGTGTTTACTTCTTTCCTTTTCAACTCAAAGCGTTGTGTGGTTCCGCGAGAGATTAAATGTGGTCCCAAAATTGAGAAAAATTACAAACAAGCACAGTAAATTCTTCATCCCTCACCTCCATTTAAGGTATTTTATCAATCTGTGCATGTGCATGAGTATTCACACCTGTATGGGCCGAGCCAGGCCGTACACCGCCGAAAGGATCCAGGCCTCCCTCCTCAGTTTGGTCCAAGATGGCCGACTGTGGTCTTCCTCGAACAAACATTGCTCCACCACAGTCTGAGACACACACACACACACACACCATACATAGTTAAAATTTAAAAATAGGGTTGAAACAAAAGAGACCAAGAAAAAATGTCGACCATCAGTGAGTATGTTTTTTTATGATGCAACACACTGAGGACTCAAAGCTTGAGCCCAAGACAACTGGACTTGGTTTCCCCTGACCGAGATGATTGACAACCTACAGACACTCTACAAGGACGCTTACATTATTAAACCAGATTGACTCATAACAGAGATAACTGGAATATTTCTCTTTTTCTTGTGCACAAAGTGGGGATGTTTTTTCCTCATAGTGAAATCTGGAACAGTATGAAATGTATCACAGATAACTTGTTCCATGAGGTTAAAGTGTATCCAGACTGTGTAAGAAGAACTACCTCACCATCAGTCTGTTGTGGTTCAGGTTCCATGTCTTGGTGGTGAGAGTGTGCGCTTGCGGGTCCACGATGGAGTCCTCCAGGACGTAGACAGCCCGGGCCATGTGCGCAGGGAACAAACGCTCTGCCCAGCTCGGCAGCCGGTTGGTTTTGGTCAGCAGTCGCCGTGACAACAGTTGGTTGCTGGGGGTGACCTCACGATACAGGACGTCCTCGGTGAGAACGTGGGTGCTGATACACAGAAAAACATTTTTGAGGACCAATGTAAGTGTAACTCTGCCCCTAGTGTTTAAAATGGGTACTGCAGTCTAAACTCTAAACATCATAGAGAGCTGTCCCCCCCCCCTCCTCCTCTCTAGAGTCCATGCTCACACAGGTCACCATGTGGTGGACTCTGAAGCTTCAGTGTTTATCCAGCTCTGCATGGGTCTGTAAACCTTTCTGTGTTCTAACCTCTCTCCATTTTTCAAAAGCATCTCCAATATTGATCCTAGTTTGAGCACGTTTCTGCTCGTGGAGCTTATTAGAAACATGCAGAGGCTTTTTAGGTCGGGTACAATCACTTCTATCTGAACCACTTCTCTTGCCTTACATTTTCAATTATCACAACAAATACTGATCACTGACATGAACCAAGACAAAACGGTTCACCTCATATTCTAAAAGAAGGTGAAATTTAAAACTGTTTTTGTTTAGTCAAATTGAAGTTGTATGTAATAAATGCACACATCCATTATGACAGAAAAAGAGTTACCTGTATGGGTTAGGGTAGCGCTGCCAGAAGGCTGCTAACACCTGGTGCCAAGGACTCTTAATATCGACCTCGCTGTGGAAATACCTCCCCATGTCTGCACCCCACACACACACACACACACACACACACACACACACACACAGTCACACACACAGTCACACACACACACACACACACACACACACACACACACACACACACACACACACACACACACACACACACACACACACACACACACACACACACACACACACACACACACAGGAGAAACTAAAGGGAAAAGCATGCAGCCTAGATTTATAAAATGTGTCATTTTGGTTTAATTGTTCTCAGGCATGCTTGCTTTGTTATTTCTACATACAAAAGCTGTATCAGAAACTGAAACTGTAAGTAGATAGATAGATATATATATATAGATATACAGTGGGTACGGAAAGTATTCAGACCCCTTTACATTTTTCACTCTTTGTTTCATTGCAGCCATTTGCTAAAATCCAAAAAGTTCATTTTATTTCTCATTAATGTACACTCAGCACCCCATCTTGACAGAAAAAAAACAGAAATGTAGAAAGTTTTGCAAATTTATTAAAAAAGAAAAACTGAAATATCACATGGTCATAAGTATTCAGACCCTTTGCTGTGACACTCATATTTAACTCACATGCTGTCCATTTCTTCTGATCCTCCTTGAGATGGTTCTGCTCCTTCATTGGAGTCCAGCTGTGTTTAATTAAACTGATTGGACTTGATTAGGAAAGGCACACACCTGTCTATATAAGACCTTACAGCTCACAGTGCATATCAGAGCAAATGAGAATCATGAGGTCGAAGGAACTGCCCAAGGAGCTCAGAGACAGAATTGTGGCAAGGCACAGATCTGGCCAAGGTTACAAAAGAATTTCTGCAGCACTCAAGGTTCCTAAGAGCACAGTGGCCTCCATAATCCTTAAATGGAAGAAGTTTGGGACGACCAGAACTCTTCCTAGACCTGGCCGTCCAGCCAAACTGAGCAATCGTGGGAGAAGAGCCTTGGTGAGAGAGGTAAAGAAGAACCCAAAGATCACTGTGGCTGAGCTCCAGAGATGCAGTAGGGAGATGGGAGAAAGTTCCACAAAGTCAACTATCACTGCAGCCCTCCACCAGTCGGGGCTTTATGGCAGAGTGGCCCGACGGAAGCCTCTCCTCAGTGCAAGACATATGAAAGCCCGCATAGAGTTTGCCAAAAAACACATGAAGGACTCCCAGACTATGAGAAAGAAGATTCTCTGGGCTGATGAGACCAAGATTGAACTTTTTGGCTTTAATTCTAAGCGGTATGTGTGGAGAAAACCAGGCACTGCTCATCACCTGCCCAATACAGTCCCAACAGTGAAACATGGTGGTGGCAGCATCATGCTATGGGGGTGTTTTTCAGCTGCAGGGACAGGACGACTGGTTGCAATTGAAGGAAAGATGAATGCGGCCAAGTACAGAGATATCCTGGAAGAAAACCTCTTCCAGAGTGCTCAGGACCTCAGACTGGGCCGAAGGTTCACCTTCCAACAAGACAATGACCCTAAGCACACAGCTAAAATAACAAAGGAGTGGCTTCGGAACGACTCTGTGACCATTCTTGACTGGCCCAGCCAGAGCCCTGACCTAAACCCAATTGAGCATCTCTGGAGAGACCTGAAAATGGCTGTCCACCAATGTTCATCATCCAACCTGACAGAACTGGAGAGGATCTGCAAGGAAGAATGGCAGAGGATCCCCAAATCCAGGTGTGAAAAACTTGTTGCATCATTCCCAAGAAGACTCATGGCTGTACTAGCTCAAAAGGGTGCTTCTACGCAATACTGAGCAAAGGGTCTGAATACTTATGACCATGTGATATTTCAGTTTTTCTTTTTTAATAAATTTGCAAAAATTTCTACATTTCAGTTTTTTTTCTGTCAAGATGGGGTGCTGAGTGTACATTAATGAGAAATGATAGATAGATACTTTATTGATCCCGAGGGAAATTCAAAGCATCCAGTAGCAGGTTACAAGTACATGACATGAAACATTTGTTATAAATTAACCACAAAACCGACCCCCCCCCCCCCCAATACATATATATTAACCTGAAAAAAGATTTAAGATTTACTTTATTGAATTGAAATTTCAGTTTTTACACTCTGTTAGTCATGAACATGCACAAACAGGATCCTGTGGATATGCACTAATGGAGAGAAGCAAGAGTGACGGAGCTGCCTACAGCGGGCGCTCCTCAGCTGATGGTGGGGAGGGGGTTCGGTGCCTTGCTTAGGGGCACCTCGGCAGTGATTTTTTTTTTTTTTTTTTTTTAAGAAAAGAAGAAAAGAATATCTCTAGATGAATCAAACTTAAACTGTGCAATTAAAAATAGATTTATACAAGAAATGTACATAACCCGTGATAAATATATGTGACATTTAAAGAAACTTTAAACAGTTGAGGAAAAAAATCTGTAATTAGACCTGAATATACAAAATAAGAATAAAGTGTTGACCTTCTGAAGTTCTTTATATATGTACAGCAATGTTTAAAAAGCAGATCGTGTAGAGTTATCAAAAAACAGACATTAAATAACAGGCAGTGCAAACATTAAATTATAGGTGCTATGTAAGTGAGTTTGTGTTGCACTGTCTGTTCATCTGTTGTGTTTTTGTGTCCACTGCTGTAAATCAAATTTCACTTCCAGGGACAATAAAGGTGTGAACTGAGGAATAAATTAATAATACAATTAAAAACAAAAAGCTTAAAACCTGGCATACACGTGGTGGGACATGTCAGGTCATTGGAAACAAAACGGATGCGTTGGCCGGGAATCGAACCCGGGTCAACTGCTTGGAAGGCAGCTATGCTAACCACTATACCACCAACGCTTGATGAACACATCTGCCACGTCGGGTCAGAAATACATCTGACGAACAGTCTTAACGGTTTTACTTTCACGTTAAAGCAGAAAGATTTAAACGGTTAACCGACAGGTACCGTAAAGTACCGGGAGCTAAAAGCCAGCACGGTCACTTATAGATTACTGGATTAACCGTTATTTCATTAAAGTTTTATCAACTTATCTTTTTTTGTTGGTTAAACTTCCACTTTCTAACACAGAACTTTACAGTTTATGCTAAGATTAGATTAGTACGGGTGTTACGGTTTAAAGAGTGACCGTGTTATCTGGTGACCCGGACCTTATTTCCTGAATGCCACTTTATTCGTTTTTCAATTGATAGATTAGAAGATTGTGTTTTTCGACATTAACATAAATGTAAAAAAAGACAGATTCATTGATTCTATAAGTTTTCAACATCTGTTGGTTGTAACCAAGACAACCACAGACGCTTTCGGCTTACAGTCACCAGATAACACGGTCACAGGTTCAACCGATACACCCCAGCCTCTGTTGTTTGTTTGAGTTTGTTTGACTTTTAACGGCTCATATAAACCGGTGGATCTCTTTTTAACGACGTATCTCAGGCTCTTATAAGCCTAGTTCGTATCGTAGCTGTTGGCGTTTAGCTTCAACCGTTAATGTATGCTAGGATGCTAACGGGAGGAGTTTGTCTCATCAGCAGCAGTCGGTGCCGTTAGCAGCCCGTTAGCATGTTAGCCTCAGTGAAGCTAACAGCTCAGGCTAAAGGAGCCACTAACCTGCAGCCGGTGGTTCACGGCCAGGTGAGCTCGGCGTCAGAGCCCGGAGGTGTGCAGAGAGACAGCATAAGGAGAACAATGTGATAGAAAAACAGAAAGACAGTCAGATGATCACAGTATGAACAGTGTGTACTTCCCATTTCACCCACCAGATGGCGAGCTGTTATCATGATAAAAACTGTGTGTGTGTGTGTGTGTGTGTGTGTGTGTGTGTGTGTGTGTGTGTGTGTGTGTGTGTGTGTGTGTGTGTGTGTGTGTGTGTGTGTGTGTGTGTGTGTGTGTGTGTGTGTGTGTGTGTGTGTGTGTGTGTGTGTGTGTGTGTGTGTGTGTATCTACCACAGAGAGAGCAGAGGTCTCACTTCAC
>NC_083634.1:21131562-21134062 GCF_963584025.1 Labrus mixtus | reverse complement strand
TTCAGGAAGGTTAACGTGGTCCTGGTTCAGGAGGATTAAGGTGGTCCCCTGGTTCAGGAGGATAACATGGTCCTGGTTCAGGAGGGTTAACGTGGTCCTGGTTCAGGAGGACTAACGTGGTCCTGGTTCAGGAGGGTTAACGTGGTCCTGGTTCAGGAGGATTAACGTGGTCCTGATTCAGGAGGACTAAGGTGGTCCTGGTTCAGGAGGATAACGTGGTCCTGGTTCAGGTTGATTAACGTGGTCCTGGTTCAGGAGGATAACGTGGTCCTGGTTCAGGAAGGTTAACGTGGTCCTGGTTCAGGAGGATTAAGGTGGTCCCCTGGTTCAGGAGGATAACGTGGTCCTGGTTCAGGAAGGTTAACGTGGTCCTGGTTCAGGAGGATTAAGGTGGTCCCCTGGTTCAGGAGGATAACGTGGTCCTGGTTCAGGAAGGTTAACGTGGTCCTGGTTCAGGAGGATAACGTGGTCCTGGTTCAGGAAGGTTAACGTGGTCCTGGTTCAGGAGGATTAAGGTGGTCCCCTGGTTCAGGAGGATAATGTGGTCCTGGTTCAGGAAGGTTAACGTGGTCCTGGTTCAGGAGGATTAAGGTGGTCCCCTGGTTCAGGAGGATAACGTGGTCCTGGTTCAGGAATGTTAACGTGGTCCTGGTTCTCAGAGACTCCAGAACATATTATTTCCAAACCGTCTTGTTCTCCTTCAGCGACATCAGTCCGTGAAGTCGTCTGTCCATTCAGAGACTCTAAAGCGTCTTTAGAGCAGCCACAGCCAATCAGGAGGCAGCGAGTCTTTGTTACTTCAGGGAGTCCCGCTAGAAATTCTGACCAATCAGAGAACATTGTCCTCGTACATCACACTTTCTAGTCCGCTTGTAAACGTCCCCGTGTGAACACAGAACAAACTCGAGGTCATTATGTAACAAAGTGGTTGATGATTTAGACCAAAGCAAACGATCTAGGTGTGTGATGTATCAAAGGGGCGTAAAGATGGCTGCTGTTGGGGAACCTCAGTCTGCTTAATTGGGTGTCTTTGACTTCTGCTTTTGTTGCCGTGGTAACAGGTGTCGATATTGATTGCTTGTTCCAGGATCAGATGAAGTTATAGTTCAGTAATTCTGGATGTCATAAATTCACAGGAAGGAAACTGTCATGACCTTTGTTTTCTTTGTTCACAGAGCGAAACGCGTCGACCAATCACGTCTAGCAGCTCGCCAGCCTCCTATGTGAGCGTGTGTGTGTGTCTGTCTGTGTAAGTGTGTGTGTGAGGTCATGTCAGGCATGACCAGTGGCGTGTGTGTGGAGAGCGACCTCTCCTCGATGCTCCAGAGAAGCTCCGCCTCCTCCCACCATCACCCAAATCACCATGGTTACAGCGGACAGGGACAGGTGAGCCCGTCTGTGTTTGACTTTTTAATATTAGAAACAAAGTTGATGTTATTATGACGACAATCACTCAGGTATCAATCACTCAGGTATCAATCACTCAGGTATTAACCACTCAGGTATCAATCACTCAGGTATTGATCACTCAGGTATCAATCACTCAGGTATCAATCACTCAGGTATCAATCTCTCAGGTGTTGATCACTCAGGTATCAGTCACTCAGGTATCAATCACTCAGGTGTTGATCACTCAGGTATCAATCACTCAGGTATCAATCACTCAGGTGTTGATCACTCAGGTATCAATCACTCAGGTATCAATCACTCAGGTATCAACCACTCAGGTATCAATCACTCAGGTGTTGATCACTCAGGTATCAATCACTCAGGTGTCGATCATTCAGGTATCAATCACTCAGGTGTCAATCACTCAGGTATCAATCACTCAGGTGTCAATCACTCAGATATCACTCACTCAGGTGTTGATCACTCAGGCATCACTCACTCAGGTATCAATCACTCAGGTATCAATCACTCAGGTATCACTCACTCAGGTGTTGATCTCTCAGGTATCAATCACTCAGGTATCAATCTCTCAGGTGTTGATCTCTCAGGTATCAATCACTCAGGTATCAATCACTCAGGTGTTGCTCACTCAGGTGTTGATCTCTCAGGTGTTGATCACTCAGGTGTTGATCACTCAGGTATCAATCACTCAGGTGTTGATCACTCAGGTGTTGATCTCTCAGGTGTTGATCACTCAGGTATCAATCACTCAAGTGTTGATCTCTCAGGTGTTGATCACTCAGGTATCAATCACTCAGGTTTTGATCTCTCAGGTGTTTATCACTCATTTATCAATCACTCTGGTGTCAATTACTCAGGTGTCAATCACTCAGGTGTCGATCACTCAGGTGTTGATCTCTCAGGTGTTGATCTCTCAGGTATCAATCACTCAGGTGTTGATCTCTCAGGTATCAATCACTCAGGTGTTGATCTCTCAGGTATCAATCACTAAGGTATCAATCTCTCTGGTGTTGATCTCTCAGGTGTTGATCACTCAGGTATCAATCACTCAGGTGTTGATCTCTCAGGTGTTTATCACTCAGGTATCAAT
>NC_083634.1:21121562-21124062 GCF_963584025.1 Labrus mixtus | reverse complement strand
CGGCCTCGTCTGCTCTGAGGCTGCCAATATTTGATCTGCATTTGATTTACAAAGGTCTTTAGGTAAGAAGTGTGTGTAGGACTATTCTGGTGCTCCAAGGAGAGGTTGGGAACCACCGTCCTGGGGAACTTGGGCCGTTGTTTAGTCCTTGGTATCAGATCACTCAGGGTTCATAGTCAGCTGGAAAAGAAAAGGTACAAAGGTAGCTCCTGCTTGGTGGATGTTTTACTCTACCAGACCAGCTGTTATTGTAAGTGGCGATTATTCCTAATCAAGTCATTAAAATCAAACTCAAAGAGACTTGGGGCACGCGGGAGTGGATTGTTTACAGGATCAAGTTTTCAGTGTCTTAAAGCAAACCATTATTATGGCATCCGAGCGGACCTTTAAAAAAAAAAACTCCACTGTATATGAGCACAACGTTCGTGCTACCCACCTCTTCTTAAAGAAAACAAAAATAAATACTGAAATATTCTCAATAATAATCCTCGTGTTGTCAAACTGAATCTATCGTTGATGTAACAATTGGAATGAATCCAGATCATCAATATTAGAGCACCATTCAGAGTTAAACACCTAGTGTTTAAAATGGGTACTGCAGTCTAAACTCTAAACATCATAGAGAGCTGTCCCCCCCCCCCCCTCCTCACTCAGGTCACCATGTGGTGGACTCTGAAGCTTCAGTGTTTATCCAGCTCTGCATGGGTCTGTAAACCTTTGTGTTCTAACCTCTCTCCATTTTTTGGAAATTTAACATTTAACGGATGTGATGTGTAACAGGAGGGTCTGAGAAAACAAACAAACATCTCAAAGGGGGCGTCAGTTGGCTTAGCGGTGAGGTTTGGCGCCGTGTGTACAGATCCTGTGGTCCTCGAAAGTGGGCGATCAGGGTTCGACTCAAACCCCTCGGTCCTTTGCCCCCATGTCACTCCCCTCTCTCTCCCTCTCCACTGTCCTTTAATACAAACATTAAAAAGCCCAGATAACTCTTTAAAGCGACGTGATGAAACACTAACCTTCACCATCCGTTCCATTCCACTCACCGATTGTTTGGTTTGACAACTTTCACTGCCTGTGATC
The DNA here is from genome assembly GCF_963584025.1 of Labrus mixtus. Taxonomy (NCBI): domain Eukaryota; kingdom Metazoa; phylum Chordata; class Actinopteri; order Labriformes; family Labridae; genus Labrus; species Labrus mixtus. The sequence goes on along the minus strand of NC_083634.1, from coordinate 21,122,982 downwards.
AAACTGTCTCCTCCTTCCTCCTCCTAGCAAACCACAAACCCCATCGTAGCCAAACAAGGAAGATTCAGGACTCTCGTGGACCCCCTGCTGTCACCACAAAAAACGTTCACACTTTGACCAAAACCGCACGGCAAGTTAACCTCAAAGGACAGAAACTAAAACCAGAGGGCGTACGAACTGACCTCAGCAAGAAGTCATCCAGGACTGTTACCAAGGACTACAACTTCACCATCGTAGGACTACAATTACCACAACACTGTTATCTGTCTCTTCTGTCTACCTCCTCCTCAAGACCTCACAAGGCACCTTGACTGACTTTTTTGTGTATTCATGTTCGTACATCTCGTTCTGCTTCTTGACTCTCTAGATGGTCCCGAGCGGATTTACGTCTGAAGGAATCTGCTGTTTACATTTTTTATTGATTTATTCCTCTTGTTTACTTTTGATTTATTTATTTATCTTGTCTCGATTTCAACGGAAAGTTCTCAGGGCGCTGTCACACTTCCACTCGATTTTTTACGGAACTAAAGCAGACCGGAAAAACTCACTTTGTTGTATTTCTGTGTTTCTAAATTCTGTCCTTGAAATGACCTTTGAACCCCGACTTTGGTGGACTTACCAATCGTTTTACCAAATGAGCCAACGGGGAACCAGACGAGTGTCTTCAAAAGGAATATTGTGTGATTTGGGTGGAGTATTACGTGTACTTCCACTTCCAGACCTAAATAGTCTTCATTGGTCAAACCCTCAACCCGGACCACAGAGAGAGTTCAGAACCAGTTTATCTGTTCATCGTTACAGGAACCCCGACCTGAGAGTCTACCTGCAGTGAGGGAATACACACTCAGGTGGTCTGAACTGAACCAACTGAAACACATCAGAACATTCCACTCTGAAAACGTGATTTCCAACACGTCTGTGGGTCTAAACCTTTTCACCGTACGAAGACGTTCAGTCACAACGTTAGATTTCTGGAAAACACAAAAATTCTCCCCTTAGAAACTTTTCAATCAAGTTTCTTAAAGTTTCTTTGGGAATGAAATTGGGACGAGCCAATGCAATCCGGTTCGGTCCGGTCCGGTTGGGTTAACCCTGATCTTGCTTGTGTTTCCACAGACAACCAAACTTTTACTTGGTAAGCGGAGTGTACGCCGTGTAGCGATGGCAGCGTCAGATTCGTAACAGCGTGACATCATAGCAGTGTGACACGATGTAGCGACAGTAAACAAAGGGCAACAATGGAGGACGTCCAGCAGAGGTCGGCACCTCCGAGGTCGTCCATGGGTCTTAAAATTACTCTCTCAAAATCAAACGGGAAATTTAAACACGGCGCAATTTGTGTTTGTCCTTTATAACCACTCTCATTCTGTGGACCAATCAACAGACTGCATTGTGTGTAGCTCCGCCCTCTAAGGTTGGA
>NC_083634.1:21101562-21114062 GCF_963584025.1 Labrus mixtus | reverse complement strand
CGATACAGGTCAGTCTGTGCCACAGGGCAGAGGAAACAAGATTATTGGCCACAAGTACACGACCTTTAAAAGACATCTTTGGCAACAGCCACCTCCATTTATCAAGACGTCCTTTTACTTTTTCTAAAACACCCTCCCACTTTTTACTAACAAATGTTTCATTCCCCAAAAACACTCCCAAATATTTAAAACCTCCTGACTTCCAAAAGAGGCCTCCAGGCAGACTGAGCCGACCCCTCAGCTTCTCTCCCACCATCAGTGCTTCACTTTTCAGCCAGTTCACTTTGGCAGAAGATATCGACCCAAACAAATTCACAGTCTCTTTTAAAACATCGATATCTCTCTGCTGGTTGACAAAAACAATGACGTCATCAGCATACGCTGACAATTTAAAACTGACATCAGAGGCAGGAAAACGAACACCAGAGAGACCTGACCTCAGTCTGTGAAGCAGGGGTTCAATGGCTAGGGAATATAACATCCCAGATAAAGAGCAGCCCTGCCTCACCCCCCTCTGTACACTAAAAGGAGCACTCAGGCCTCCGTTGATCTTTAGCACACTCGCAATGTCACGGTACAAAACCTGGATCTTAGCTAAGAAACATGGGTTGAACCCAAAGGCGGTTAGAGTCCGCCATAGATGCTGGTGTTCAACCCGATCAAAAGCCTTTTCCTGGTCTAGTGAAATCAGACCAGTGTCTACAGTCAATGAACCAGAGACTTCCAAAACATGCCGAATGAGAGTGATGTTATCACTGATGAGCCTGCCGGGCACACAGTAGGTCTGGTCTGTGTGGATGATCGACCCCATCACCTGCCTTAGTCTGGATGCCAGGACCTTAGACAGGATTTTGTAGTCTGTACAAAGTAATGATACTGGTCTCCAGTTCTTTAGATCCTGAAGGTCACCTTTCTTTGGCAGCAGAGTGATAACTGCTCTCCTGCAGCTCAGAGGCAGACGACCCCTCTCCAAACTGTCTCTTAAAACCTCCAGGAGATCCTCTCCCAGCACACACCAAAACACTTTATAAAAGTCAACAGGAAGGCCATCAATACCTGGAGCTTTTCCATTCTGCAGACTCATGACAGCAGAGTAGAGTTCAGACAGAGACAGCTGGGCCTCCAGCTCTGTGTTGTCTTCAGTGCTGACTTGAGGAAGACCGGTGTAGAAGGACTCACACACCTCTGGACGATCAACGAACCTGCTCGTGTACAGATCCTTATAAAAACCAGCTGCATGTTTTCTGATCCCAGCAGAATCTGAGATCGATTGTCCACTGCTGGATCGTACAGAGTGAAAGATCTTCTTCTGTCCACTTTTCTTCTCCAGACCAAAAAAGAACTGAGACGGAGCATCCATCTGGGTGACATCCAGGAACCGAGACCTGACCAGAGCCCCCTGTGCTTTAACGCCCAGCAGGTTGGCTAAAGCCGACTTTTTAGATTTGAGGGAAGCTAAATGTCCCTGATTTCCTGTGGCATCAACTAAACCCTGTAGTTCTACCACTTCAATCTCTAGATCTCTCAAAGATCTGGTAATGTCCCTGGTGACTTTTTCCAAAGTCCCACCACTGCTGAATGGTTTTAAAATCAGACTTCAGCTGTCTGTGAGTGACCCAAAAGTACTCCAGTGCAGATTTAAAAGCTTTATCGTGCAGCAGTGTGGTGTTAAAGTGCCAATACGCACTTTGAAGTCTGACATTCTTAATAAAAACAGAGCAATAAACGAGACAGTGATCAGTGAAGCCTACAGGAACAATAAGACACTCTTTAAAAACATTCATGTTGTGTTTAAAACAATAAAAGAGATAAAACATTGTCTTTAGAGTGACTCCATGTGTACTGTCTGTGTGTGTGGTGTAAACTCCTCCACACATCCAGCAGCTCGTGTGTTTCTAAAAACTGTCTGAGTCTGTGTGAGGAGGCGCTGTGAGGCTCTTGGTGGTTTCTATCTAAACCTGGGTTTGCTGTGCAGTTAAAATCCCCCCCCAAGAATAAATACTCTCCTGTACTGCACTTTTTAACAGTGTCACACAAAACACTCAACACACTCAATCTGTCCACAGCGTGACATGGGACATACACATTAATCAGAGTCGGGTTAATCATACACCCGACTGATCCTCGTGTAAATAAATTACCTGACTGATCCTCGTGTAAATAAATCACCTGACTGACCCTCGTGTAAATAAATCACCTGACTGATCGTGTAAATAAATCACCTGACTGATCCTCGTGTAAATAAATCACCTGACTGATCCTCGTGTAAATAAATCACCTGACTGACCCTCGTGTAAATAAATCACCTGACTGATCGTGTAAATAAATCACCTGACTGATCCTCGTGTAAATAAATCACCTGACTGATCCTCGTGTAAATAAATCACCTGACTGACCCTCGTTTAAATAAATCACCTGACTGATCGTGTAAATAAATCACCTGACTGATCGTGTAAATAAATCACCTGACTGATCGTGTAAATAAATCACCCGACTGATCCTCGTGTAAATAAATCACCCGACTGACCCTCGTTTAAATAAATCACCCGACTGATCCTTGTGTAAATAAATCACCTGACTGATCGTGTAAATAATTCACCTGACTGATCCTCGTGTAAATAAATCACCTGACTGATCGTGTAAATAAATCACCTGACTGATCGTGTAAATAAATCACCTGACTGATCCTCGTGTAAATAAATCACCTGACTGACCCTCGTGTAAATAAATCACCTGACTGACCCTCATGTAAATAAATCACCTGACTGATCGTGTAAATAAATCACCTGACTGATCGTGTAAATAAATCACCTGACTGATCCTCGTGTAAATAAATCACCTGACTGACCCTCGTGTAAATAAATCACCTGACTGACCCTCATGTAAATAAATCACCTGACTGATCGTGTAAATAAATCACCTGACTGATCGTGTAAATAAATCACCTGACTGACCCTCGTTTAAATAAATCACCTGACTGATCGTGTAAATAAATCACCTGACTGATCGTGTAAATAAATCACCTGACTGATCCTCGTGTAAATAAATCACCTGACTGACCCTCGTGTAAATAAATCACCTGACTGATCCTCGTGTAAATAAATCACCTGACTGATCGTGTAAATAATTCACCTGACTGATCGTGTAAATAAATCACCTGACTGACCCTCGTGTAAATAAATCACCTGACTGATCGTGTAAATAAATCACCTGACTGATCCTCGTGTAAATAAATCACCTGACTGATCCTCGTGTAAATAAATCACCCGACTGACGCTCGTGTAAATAAATCACCTGACTGATCCTCGTGTAAATAAATCACCTGACTGATCCTCGTGTAAATAAATCACCTGACTGATCCTCGTGTAAATAAATCACCCGACTGACGCTCGTGTAAATAAATCACCTGACTGACCCTCATGTAAATAAATCACCTGACTGATCGTGTAAATAAATCACCTGACTGATCCTCGTGTAAATAAATCACCTGACTGATCCTCGTGTAAATAAATCACCTGACTGATCGTGTAAATAATTCACCTGACTGATCCTCGTGTAAATAAATCACCCGACTGATCCTCGTGTAAATAAATCACCTGACTGATCCTCGTGTAAATAAATCACCTGACTGATCCTCGTGTAAATAAATCACCTGACTGATCCTCGTGTAAATAATTCACCTGACTGATCCTCGTGTAAATAAATCACCCGACTGATCCTCGTTTAAATAAATCACCTGACTGATTGTGTAAATAAATCACCTGACTGATTGTGTAAATAAATCACCTGACTGACCCTCGTGTAAATAAATCACCCGACTGATCCTCGTGTAAATAAATCACCTGACTGACCCTCGTGTAAATAAATCACCCGACTGATCCTCGTGTAAATAAATCACCCGACTGACCCTCGTTTAAATAAATCACCCGACTGATCCTTGTGTAAATAAATCACCTGACTGATCGTCGTGTAAATAAATCACCTGACTGATCCTCGTGTAAATAAATCACCTGACTGATCGTGTAAATAAATCACCCGACTGACCCTCGTGTAAATAAATCACCTGACTGATCCTCGTGTAAATAAATCACCTGACTGATCCTCGTGTAAATAAATCACCTGACTGATCATGTAAATAAATCACCTGACTGATCCTCGTGTAAATAAATCACCTGACTGATCGTGTAAATAAATCACCTGACTGACCCTCGTGTAAATAAATCACCTGACTGATCCTCGTGTAAATAAATCACCTGACTGATCGTGTAAATAAATCACCTGACTGATCCTCGTGTAAATAAATCACCCGACTGACCCTCGTGTAAATAAATCACCCGACTGACCCTCGTGTAAATAAATCACCTGACTGATCCTCGTGTAAATAAATCACCTGACTGACCCTCGTGTAAATAAATCACCCGACTGATCCTCGTGTAAATAAATCACCTGACTGATCCTCGTGTAAATAAATCACCTGACTGATCGTGTAAATAAATCACCTGACTGATCCTCGTGTAAATAAATCACCTGACTGACCCTCGTGTAAATAAATCACCTGACTGATCCTCGTGTAAATAAATCACCTGACTGATCGTGTAAATAAATCACCTGACTGATCCTCGTGTAAATAAATCACCTGACTGACCCTCGTGTAAATAAATCACCTGACTGATCGTGTAAATAAATCACCTGACTGATCGTGTAAATAAATCACCTGACTGACCCTCGTGTAAATAAATCACCTGACTGATCGTGTAAATAAATCACCTGACTGATCGTGTAAATAAATCACCTGACTGATCCTCGTGTAAATAAATCACCTGACTGATCGTGTAAATAAATCACCTGACTGATCGTGTAAATAAATCACCTGACTGATCGTGTAAATAAATCACCTGACTGACCCTCGTGTAAATAAATCAGCGGAGTCATACCGCCTCACTTTGGAAAAAGTCCTTTAATGTTTTTGGCTCTTTGAAGTCGGTGGAATCAACATTTTATAATCTTCTTCAAGGTCGGACGTTCATCAAGTTATTATTATTCAACATCTCACGAGGCCTCGTGTTCACCTGCTGTTATTTCAGAAAAGTCGTCCTCGTCCGTCCTGTCTCCATGGCAACAGTCTGTTGATAACGCTCGCTGTAGGAGCGACTCTGCTCCGTTACTTTTTACTGCGAGTTTTATATTTGAGATCGTTTATTTCCTGATCAGAGACGGAGCGAGGAGGACAAGGGGACGAGACTAAACTACAAGGAATATCAAACATTTGGAAAAGAGCGCCGGTGACGTCAACAACGCCATTCTGAGAAGTTGAAAGATTTTCAACTTGCGCGTTCAGAGCGACCGAAGAAAAAAGGCAGAGCTTTTTCTTCTTGCGGCCGCTTTCTGCAGAGTACAGCGGAGGATTAGGGCCATGTTCAAAAATTATTTTTAAATTTCGAGATTAAACTCGTAAATTTACGACTTTTAATCTCAAAATAATATATATATTTTTTAACATGGCCCTAATCCTCCGTCGTAGCTCAGAGCGCTCTCTACTCAATGAGAACAATTGACAGAAGACGCTGGCGCTCAGAATAAAAACGCCAGGTGGACACGAGGCCGACAGTTCTTCATATTCACATTATTTCATCTTTTTATTTTCTGCTCAGACGTTTTGATTTACGTTACAGATCCCTCGTTTGAAAGTAAACACGAGTGAAGCGCCCAAAATCAGAACGACCTTTTAAATGAAAAATATGAAGACGAACGTGAATCTCTCATCAGTAAAACTTAACAACTGCGCTCCTTACAAACAGTTTGAAAGAACGCCATGAGCCACGGCGAGGAAACATTTAAAATCAACACAATTTATCTGAATTCAAAATCGTTACAAATGTAAAAAAAAAATCTGTTTTCTTTTTTATATTTATCCATCAAGTCTCTAAAATGTTCGCAGTGTCTTTATTTTAGGCGTGTGTGTGTTTTCCAGAAGTCGCCGGTCGAGTGTTCATCGGCGAGCGACTGAGAGTCTGAATGGGCGCCGTGGGAGGAGTTTGAGTTGCAGTGGTTTTCAACGGACGAGGTGCGATTGTCTTCGGCGGCGAGCTGAGAGTTCATCTTCAAACGAGAGTCGGCGGAGGGTTTCTGATCGTCGGCGTTGAGCCGTCGGTCCGAGGATGGATCGAAGCGGTTTGAAGGTTTCAAATCCGGGTGGAGGAGGAGGTCGGCGTGGAGGTCGGCATCCGGTCGGGACAGGGAACTGTTTTTTCTCTGTTGTGGCGTGAAGTCGGGGGAGGATGACGGCGTGCGGTTCAAGTGTCCGTCTATCAGTTCTCCGCCCGAGCCAGACGGATGTTCGTTAGCGGATGCAACATGGCGGCTGAAGTCACGGGTTGGCAATCGGTCCTCCTGATTGGCTGTTGACAACGCACGCACTTTGGAAGCTGCGCTGGAAGAGAGAAGGTCGACGGGAGACGACCTGCCGCTAGCACCTGTTGTTGTTGTTAGCACGGCGCTAACGCCAGAGGGTGACACTCTGTCTGACGAGTTCTCGCCAACGGGCGTCGAGTGTTTGTGGCGTGACGTGGCGTTTGGGTTGCCTCCCGAGAAAACGCCACAACCTGCTGCCGTTTCCTCTGCGACATGACGGAGGTTAACGGGCGCTACCTGACAGGAGGCGGAGTCAGTGTGAGCGACCTTCTCTTTGGACCGGCCACTTTTAGCCGAATGCAAATCAACGGGAGCAAAAGAATTCACGGGACGCCCGTCGATGGGAGATCGACGACCAAGAGGAACGTCGTTACGGGTGGCGTGCGACTTTGACGGACAAACGGAGTTAAAGTCGTAACGCGGTACAAAATGAGCACTTGTGGAACTTCTTCCAGACGCAGAAGAAGAGTCAACGGGAGGTTTGTCGCTCGTGGAGTGGATACCAACGTTCAAAGCTCCGCCTCCTGGAGGAGGAGCTAAAGGGAAGTCTACGGGTGCTGCGTTGCTGCCCGTAGAGGCCGTGAGAGCGCTCGTGAAACGCCTCTTCAGTGTTGAAATGGGCGGGATGGTCTGAGTGGGAGGCGGCTCTGAACTAATGTGGGAGGTGGGAGGAGCCTGAGACTTTCCCCCCGCGGGGTCTCCAGGGGCGGCGGGGAGCAGGTGCGGACTCGAAGCGTCTTTGTGTTTTAAAGGCGGCGGCGTGTTCCTGTTGTGCGACAGAACAGGACTAACTTGTTTCAGGAGGCGGGGCATGTCCGCGCCCTCCTCTCTGACCCGCCCCTCGAGAGGAGGCGGCGAGGCACTGCACGCCGGCACTTTGATCTCGTTAGACGGCCGCTCCTCTGAGAGATCGGGGAACGCACGCTTCCTCTCAGCCGGCTTGACGTCCCGGTTCGATTGATCCATCAAACGCTTTTTCTTCCTGGCGTCCGATGAGTTGTCTGGTTTCAAGTTAGCAGAAGCGATTCCCTTCAGGTCGTTGAGGATGGTCGCTAGAAGGTGTGAGTCCGAGGGCAAGTCTTCAGCGACTCTTTCCTGAGTTAAGTCTGGAGTTCTGGGAGCGTCGCCCCCCGCTGGCCCCGCCTCTCTCTTTAACCCGTTATCATCATCCGAGGCCGGCGCCGACCCGCTCTCTTCAACTTTCTCCACGTCCACCTCCCCCTCGCTGCTGTCACTGTGGTCGATGGCGATGGGACCCTCAGCTCGGGACCGTCCCGCCGGCTCCGTCTCCGACCCGTCAGTTCCTTGGTCCAGTATGTCGGCGGGGAGCTCGCCGAATTCTGCATTCAGGGCTCCGCCCACCCCGGCAGAATGCATCAGAGGGAGAGGCGGGAGGTCGGAGAAGTCGACCGTCTGCTGGCTGCTGAGAGGACTGCTGCTGCTGCTGTCCACGTTGTTGTTGTTGTTGTTGTTGCCGTCGTCGTGGCTGCTGTTGCTGTCGAGGGTGATGATGACCGGAGAGCTGAGAGACGGAGAGACGAGGAAACTTTGTAAACGACCACATGTTGAAATCTGTTAATGATCCATAGACTCTGAACCTTCAGGCATCCGTTTAATTTATGACCCTCTGAAGTCACGAAGGACAAAAACTGATGTAAAAATATGTCAAATATTGAATAATTATCAGGAAAAATTCCTGATAATGATTGAATGTTTGGTAGTTCTGAGCAGGGCTGAAGTTGTTTAAGAGATTCATGCAGAAAAAAAGAAGAATAAAATATCAATCTGTTCTATTGTTATATCAGTTTTTTGTAAGTGGACATTTTTGTCCTCAGTGACTTCAGAGGGTCGTAAACATGTTTCAGTGTTCTATTAAAAACATTAAAATGTTCATTCCAAAATGTGTCAAGAGAGACTTTATTATAAAAATGTGTTCCATATGTACTAACAGACTAAATGATGACCAGATGAAGAGGAGACATTTGACCAGACGGACAAAAGTGTCCATAGTGAGTCATGAGGGTTAATGTGGTTTTCAGCCTTTCCAGTAATCTGTTGGGTCTCTCTCTCTCTGGCAGGTTGCCCCCTGCTGGCTGAGAGAGGAACAGCTGTGTGGCTGCACAGTTTAGTACCTGCTGTGTTGTGTCTGGCGTTGTCGTTTCCTGCGGCGTCTGCGTGCGGCGGGTTGCGTGGCATTGGATGCGTTGATGGTCCCCTCGTAGACGATCTCCACGCTGGGACTCCGGTCGTCTCTGCGCCTCCTGCTGGAGGACAAACGGGAGACGAGATTCAGCACACAAACAAAAGAATGTCTTTATTTTAAGGACTTAAAGTGTCTCTCACCCGTCTCCCCCGCTCGCCCTTTGAGCGCCCGTCCTCCCTCTCTCTCTCCTCCTCCCTCTCCGTGTCCTCTCCTTCTCGCGGCGCTCCCTCCTCTTCTCGCTGCACGGGCCGCCGCTGCTCGGCCTCCACGTGGGGTCCTTGTCGTCGCTGTCCAGGTGTCGGCTTTTGTACTTCCTCTTCCCGCCGGGTTTCTCCCCGTGGTGAGCGAGGGAGGGGGTCAGCGGCGTCTGTGAGGAGAGCGGTGGCGAGGAGGAAGAGGAGGAGGAGGGTGAAGAGATGGAGGAGGTCAGAGGGGACACCTGGGAGCAGTGATAGCTCCAGGTGGAGTCTGGCGGGCTGAGTGGCGAGCTGGAGTCGGCGCTCGAGTGAAACGGCGAGGGCGAGCGCGAGGGCTGACGCATCAAGGCGGGATAAATGGAACGGTTCGGGTTGTAGAGGGTCCCGCTTTTCCTCCGCCCCTCCCTCCCTGATGTCGTTTTTCTTCTCTTTCTCCTTCTCTTCTCCCTCGCCTCCTCGCTTCCTTTCCGCTTCCCGTCTTTCTCCCGCCGCCGCTCGCCATCTCCGGGCGTGGCGGGGCTGAGCGAGCACACAGAGTTTCTGCTCCTCTCCGAGCTGCCCGACCACGAGCGAAGCCTCCCCGCCTCGCCATCCTTCAGCCTGTCCTCCTGCTCGTCTCCGCAGGTCACTGACGAGGAGGGAGGGATTGTGGGTAAGTAGGGGAGGGGAGGAGTCAAGGAGGTGAGGGGAGGAGTCAAGGAGGTGAGGGGAGGATGCTCCTCTTTGGTCTCCTTCTTCATCTCCTCGTCCTCCGTGTCAGACGAGAGCTGCACCAGCTCCGGCGTCCGCTCCGCTATCGGCTTCTTGTACCCGACGATCAGACACTCCTCCACTTCCCCCTCCCGCTTCTCTCCTCCCTCATCATTGGCCGCTTCCTGGGGGGCGGGGCTGAACGACAGCGAGGAGAGCGAACAGGATGGCTCGGCGGTGGAGTAGGAGGGGCCCGGCGTCTCGTCGTCCCACGCCGACAGGCTGAGGCAGCTTCCTGTTTGGATGACATCATCGTGGGCGTCTCCCTCCGCCCTTCCTCCCGCCTGCCCCTCCTCTTCCTCCTCGCCCTCCGAGATGGCGATGACGGAGCTGCTGTCCGAGGAGCTGCTCGTTCCGTCGAGCTCTAACGTGGCCTCCGGCGGCTCATACGCCGCCTGCAGGTCGTAGTGTTCCAGGCTGAGCGGCGAGCGTGCGAAGCTGACCAGCTCGTGCAGGAAGTGATCCGTGCGGGCCAACAGGAAGGGACGCAGCTCTTCTTCTATGGTGGGCGTGTCCTCCAGGCCGTGGCGGGCGAGTCTCGCCATGATGATGCGTTGGACGATATCCACCAGTGATCCGTGCGCTCCGTACAGCACCGTCAGCTCCCGCCGCAGCCAGGGGCGGAGCCTATTCAGATGGACGGGGTGTCTCCGGAAGCTCTCGGCTGTGATGTCACGCTGCTGTTGCCCCTGGTTACCGTTGACCCCCGCTACGCCGCGGACCCGTATGCTGCAGCGGTAAAGCGCCCGACGGAAAGCAACAGTCTCTCTCTCCCTCAGCCGCCGCACGGTCCCGCCTTCTCGCTGCAGGCGCTGCCTCGCCGCCAAGCGAGTCATCAGCTGGCGTGACGCCCGATCAGTCGGCGCTAACGGAGCCGCCGCCCCCCCGAGTCCTGTCAGCCCCTCGAATATCACACCACGCTCTGAGAGGTCGCCCCTGCCTCTCCTCCTTTGCTCCTCCGGCTCCTCCCCCTCCTCGCTGTCCTCGGCAACCACCGGAGAGACGGCGGCGGCGGCGGGGTGAGGAAGAGGGGCGAGAGGAGGAGAGTCGAGGTACCACTCCCACACCCCCGCCCCTCCCCTCTCTCTCCTCCGCCTCCTCGTGGTCGCCTCTCCTCCGTCCGCCCCTCGGTGCCTCCTCAACATCAGCCAATCCTGGTGGGCGTTCCGTGCAGCTGAAGCCATGGCTGCTACCATGGCGACAGTGGCGGCGACGCTGCTGTTGGCGGGCGCCGGGCGCGGCGTGTACTCCTTGAAATCGTCCTCGGCGAGGACCGAGTGCAGGATGGAGGTGAAGGGCTGCTTGCAGAGCGGACACTCAGCCTTGTTGTGCGACCACTCCTGGATGCACGGGAAGCAGAAGCGATGGAGGCAGCGGTCCAGGTACGCCAGGTTGTTGAAGCGATCCAGACAGATCGGACACTTTGAGTCGGGCGACGCCTCCTCCGCCGCCATCACCGCCCGCGCCGAGGCCGAGGCGGAGGAGGAGGCGGCGGTGGCGGGAGGAGACGAGGAGGAGGTGGCAGCAGCTGGAGGTGCAGCGCTGCCGTTGTTTTTCCTCCTGCCGCCTCGACCCCGGCTCTCTCTGCTCGCCTCCTCCTCCACGACCTGCCAAACACCGCCTTCTGCAGCGGCGCCGGCACCTTCGGCTGCGTGGTCACGGCGACGCACGCGCAGTTTCATCCGCGTTGGTGCCATCACCTGGAAATGCAGAGAAAACGGGACAGACCTTAAGACCAAAGTCATTCTCATGAATACAGAAAGGAGTCATCAGGTCAATGTGTGATGTCATCAGGTCATCAGGTCAGTGTGTGATGTCATCAGGTCAGTGTGTGATGTCATCAGGTCAGTGTGTGATGTCATCAGGTCATCAGGTCAGTGTGTGATGTCATCAGGTCAATGTGTGATGTCATCAGGTCATCAGGTCAGTGTGTGATGTCATCAGGTCAGTGTGTGATGTCATCAGGTCAGTGTGTGATGTCATCAGGTCATCAGGTCAGTGTGTGATGTCATCAGGTCAGTGTGTGATGTCATCAGGTCAGTGTGTGATGTCATCAGGTCAGTGTGTGATGTCATAAGGTCACTGTGTGATGTCATCAGGTCAGTGTGTGATGTCATCAGGTCAGTGACTATAGGGAGACACTGCAGAGGACCTAAAGTCGACGATATAACCTGATGATTAAAACATGTGTTCATTAAACTCTGACGTTCATATTCTAGTAAATAAAACAACAATATTGATTGCTGTGTGTTACCATGGCAACACAAATAAAAGTCCTAAAGACAACATCTTGTTGTTTATTATAAAAACAGAAAACCTGGACTCAGCTACAGTTCAGACAGGTGAACAGGTGATGAGTCCTCTGCTGCTCACCTGTCTGAGACGTCATGACGTGTTTTAAAGCTTCAGACAGGTGAACAGGTGATCAGTCTGCTGCTCACCTGTCTGAGACGTCATGACGTGTTTTAAAGCTTCAGACAGGTGAACAGGTGATGAGTCCTCTGCTGCTCACCTGTCTGAGACGTCATGACGTGTTTTAAAGCTTCAGACAGGTGAACAGGTGATCAGTCTGCTGCTCACCTGTCTGACGCGTCATGACGTGTTTTAAAGCTTCAGACAGGTGAACAGGTGATCAGTCTGCTGCTCACCTGTCTGACGCGTCATGACGTGTTTTAAAGCTTCAGTACCTCTGATGCTGCAGCAAACGATGCTAACAGACTCAGCAGCACATTAGCCTGTTAGCATCACTCTGACCAGCTGTGTACTGTCTGTTTGAGTGTTTGGCTTTTAAAAACATAAACAAAGACACATAAACAAAGACACACAGCTGCGCGAGGAGACGACACTGACGGCTGCTAACAGATTAGCATGCTAACAGAGACAGCGAGCTGTTTACCTTCTCTATTCGCTCAGAACACCTTTATATAAAGGTGAACCAC
>NC_083634.1:21084062-21089062 GCF_963584025.1 Labrus mixtus | reverse complement strand
GCAGCACATTCAGTAACAAACCAAACAGAGGAGTGACAGGACAGCCGACCAATCAGAAAGTGTTAGCAAACACTATTTGATTCCATGTGTTATAAAACGATGAATCTCTGTTGCCATAACGACGTTGTCTCAAAAAATAACAGAAGCTTTAAAAGTCGGGGGGCGTATTTTGAAGTCAAAGCATCAGTCACAGAAACGATGAGCAACCTCTAAATTATACAAACACATCGGCAACTTTTTCAGTTTTTGCAAATTGCAGACGTTGTTGTCATTTTTACCCGACCGATAAATCAGCCCGCCGATACTAACGGCCGATATCAGCATATCCAGTGACTATCGGTATCGGCTATCTTTATCTCAGATATGCGTCGATATTATCCGATTATCAGAGAGTGACTTACCGGGACGGGGTCGCTGCGAGTGGCTATCTCCAGCAGAATGATGGAATAACTGTGAAAACATACGGACGTTATCAACTGGATTTATGTCTGAATGAAGAGTTACACTTTAACATTGTGAGGAATCATCTCTGCTTTATGTGGACTAAAACAATCCCCTTAATGTTAAACCAACACGTGAGGATTAAAAGGTATGTTTAGGGTTTATAAGAAGTGGATGTTGCCATGGTGATGTCACTCATTCTTTCTGGATTACCATTTTAAAGCTTTACATTTTGTGATTTCATCTCCATCTTGGTTTTCTGTTTTCAACCAAAACAAGTCAACCTGTGTGAGATACCTGAACACGTCTCCCGCCAGTGTCGGCTCCACGTTGGTGTTCTGAAACTCAGGTGGCATGTAAACCTCCAGCAGTCTCTGCTGATAGGTGGTGAGAGGCTCCGCCCCGTCGCCCATGCGATACATCCTCAGACCGTAATCTAAAAGGACAAACCACGTGTCAATCAAGTATCAAACGATTTAAGTCATCCAATGAGTGTTCAGGAGTCTAAAGAACAGTCTTAGGCTATTAATCCTGGCGTTCCCGCGCACACAACCGGCTGTGTCATGACCGTAATTGTAAATATACGTGCTGTATACAACCACCTGCTGGGCGGGATGTGAACTACAAAGGTTTCTGTTAAATTAACTCTGAGATCAGAACTCACAAAATAAAGCTCAATAATCAATAGGAACATCAGATCAGCTGAACAGACCGTCAGCACTCTTGAATTTGTGTCTCCAACAGTTTCTGGTGGTTTGGTTTAACGAGTGACCGTGTTCACTGAGGACTTTCAGCCGGATGCGTCCGCAGACGTCATTGTCACAGCAGCTGCTGAAAATGGAAAGACTCCTCATGATTGTCTCTTTTTAATTTTTAATGAATTGAAAGCTGGGAGTTGGTTTCCCATGTTTGCCTCTGTGCAGTGATGATGACTCTTTGTACAGCTGTGGTCTATCAGCTTGTCTCAAACCTTTCTGCCATTGTTGTCCCTGCTGCTGCGTTAACTTACCCTCTGCATCTACACTAACCCCTACTGTTCATGCACATACTGCATCTATGTACATTTTTAAGGATGTGCACAGGCGACGTGCCAAACAGACGCAGGGGGTGCAAAAAACCCCTAGAATATCTCATGATTGTCCAAGCTAAGGCTAGCTTAGGATAGGACAGTTGAATAGAACGCTGTATCGTCTGCGTATAAACAGATCTCTACTTTCAGAATGTTTGAGTGTTGTGACCATGGAAATATGAAAAGCCTCGTAGATCACACTGTGATTTACCGGTTATTTTGCAGACCCAGCGGTCGTCTAAGACACAGTTTAGAGACTTCAGTCGGCCATGACAGATCCTGTGTTGGTGAAGGTACGACATCCCTCTGGCGATGTCCGTAGCGAAGGAAAATCTAAAACAAACAGAGTATTAATTAGCTGTGTTACCCGAATGTTTAATTTAATTACAACTCTGTCAATCAAGAAACAGGAACATGCTGTGGTAGCCTAAATTATGTGCACATGTGTGTCTACCTGAAGCCCCAATTGAGCGGGACATCCTCGTTAAGAAGAACGTCGTTTAGGCTTCCTTTTGGGCAGTACTCCGTTACTATGGCAACATTAGGCACCTCAACACATCCGCCGATAAACTTGCACAGGTTGGGATGATCTAGCTCCCTGGAGACAAAGACAGGAAAGTGTCAAAGTATTTCGTTGAAATATGAAGGTCATACAAGATGTGGGCGGGTGAGGAGGATGTATCTTACCTGACCTGTTTGACTTCCTGTCTGATGATCTTGGACAGAGAGAAAGTCTTAGTTTGAATCCTCTTGATGGCCACTGTCCTGCCATCACTGGAGAAGGAAGAGATTATTAAATACAAAATGTTTCATAACAGTCTACATCCTACATGTGTACATCCTACATGCCACAAGTCTCATAGTCTCCCGACTATGAGACTTGTAGCACCAACAAGTATTTTAATGTTTGAATTAAAGGGATAGTTTGGGGTTTTTTTGAAGTAAGGTTGTGGTATGTGTACTGTAGATAAAAGTCATTAGTTTCCCCCAAACTTAACAGACTTAATCGTCCAGGTGCTTTTGGACTTTAGGCTCTTAATATGAATCACAAAACTCTGACTGACTGGTGAGAATAATAATAATAATAATCTTGTTGGTTGGTCAGGTAGTACCGATGGTATCGTATTTTTGACAGCATTCATCAAAATTCACATTCAAGAACTTCAACTTCTGTCAGAAAAAAGGAGGACTGTTCTGAGAAAAGATGAGGATAGAAAATGTAAAACAGACAAACACTATGTTGGCTGGATGATGTGTAATGAGCAGACAGGCAGACAGATGGCGTACTATATCCCAGTGCTGGTGAAGAGTGTTTTCCGGGTCCCTGGTTGGCCGATGTAGGAGCTGAGAGCCGTCACACAGCTGGTGTTACTGTCGCTGTTCCCCACAGGTACGCTCATGATACTGCCCATGGTCATACGAGCCTCCTGATCTACACACAGAAGAAAAGAGAGTGAGAGGACTTACTTACTGATGCCATGTTGGTCAAGTTTTTACAAGAGCATTATGAAATGATTCATGTAATGACAAATTGTCGTCTTTCAACCAGTTCAACACAATGTTTTTGGACCAACCCAAACCCTTTCTAGTCCCAGACTTGTGCGCGCCATTGTAGACTAATTGCAGCCCTACATACATTTCTGATCTTTTGTGACCACTTATAGGCAAGTCCCTGACCAGAGGACCTATCTGATCTTGAATGTTGGAGTACCTTGTTTTATCGTTGCGTAGTCGATGATCCAGCTCTCGTCCCACAACAGCTTCCGTTTCTGATACTTCAGCCACTACAACATAAAGATGAATTGATAAGTCTTCATCACTGTGTATGATTTATTCCTGTATGAGTGTAATGTTGTTTCTCACCACAGCAGTCAGTATGAGGCAGAGGCAGAGCAGGCTGAGAGGCAGGCCGATGGCTAGCTTGGTGGTTGCGCTCATGGGGCAATCGCCACAGTCAGCTGGACAGGTGGAACAAAGCTCCGCCTCCTCACAGAGACCATCCCCACAAACTAATGGGCAAGAAAAGAGAAATCACTCTGATGTAACTCGATAACAATACTGATACCTTTTTTAATACCATGGCACACAAAAATAGAAGTCCTTCTGGCAAATTTTGGTAAAAATTGTAACGGCAAATTGTAACGTTGGGGCAGTAAGTGCCAATGAGTAGGGGTTTTAAACTGAGGTCATGACCACTGCCATGGACATAAGCCGATAAAGTAGAAACAAACTGCAACATTACCTACCTACAGCAGGCTGCACAGTGCTCTTGGCCTCAAGGGCCGCCTGCATGCGACCAACTCGAATGTGAGCGATGAGCGAGGTTAGGCCGGCATGGAACAAAACCACCTGCAAGACAATGAACTGGGTTTACCTGGTCACTTAGTATCACCCGCCATGGAAGTAAGGGGCATAACTCCACTTTATACTGACTGTAATGATCTAAAGATTGATTTAGGTAATCCTTAGAAGAGTGTGAACCTTAAAGATATAAAGCAGTGTATCATCTGCATATGAAGAACTGCAATACATAGCAATAACTAAATAAAGTGAGGCAATATGAGGACGATAACTACGGAGCCGAACAAAATCCACAATGTGTAATGTACTGATCGATCTCACAAATGACTACACAACAAACTTCTAATCCCTTTGTATGCTGATGATGCACTGCTCTACCTCTATTGTTAAAACGTTGTACTAACACTACAACAGTAACTCTGGGAACAGGAGAAGATTTCCTTCAGAGCTTTCGTTCTTAACTTTGTCCTTAAAATTGTACCTACTCAACCTGTGTTTCTGAAAGGAGATCTCTCTTCCCTCCACTGAGGTTTCTTAATTTACTCCTAGGAGCAGCTGGGTTGGAAACAATCGCTGTTCTGGGCCTTAAAGTCTATTGAGGAGCTGTTGGTGATGTCAGGAAGTACAGGTAAACTGGTCCTGACGTGCGAGTGTCTTACCCTAGCAGTCCAGTTGGTCTGGGTCATCTTTCCGGAGGTGGAGATGGTGTGTGTGACGATTTTTCCGTCATCAGGAATCCAGGGACCACAGATGCTCGCCGACGTCTGAAAGTTTATTTGATTATTATTACTCAGTACTATGAAACATTGATGGAATTTCCTGACCGTTTAGGTCTTTTAAAATTTAGCTTTTATTGAAGTAGTAGTTTTAGTTGATCGTCAAATCATGAGCTAGCATGTTGGAGCTAGCTAAGGTTCAACCGTAACGATTGCCAAGTTTTACGACATCGCTGCAGCTCTTAAGACAAAAGTCCAAATGAAAGCGTGCACCATGTATCCCAGTGGACAGGAGTGGATGTTGGCGTGATGGATGCAGCAGTTTTCTCCGTCAGCGTCCACCCAGTTGGCTGGACAGTCCAGATGTTCACAAAACTTGCGAGCTGCTTCAGCGTCTAGGATTGAACTGAATACAACAGAGAATTTGAGAGGATCAAATCCAGCTTTTATAAGATAGTGTGAGTCATTCCATC
>NC_083634.1:21041562-21059062 GCF_963584025.1 Labrus mixtus | reverse complement strand
TGGCCGAGCATCTAGGAAATGAGAAAGAAATGAAATAATTATTTGTTTTAATAACAAAGAGTTTGGTAAATAGAGAGGAGAAAGTTTCCACTAGGCTTAACGATTATTTTGTTCAAAACACAAATGTAAAGTTTGAGATCAACTTGTCAATCCGTCTCAGTCCTCAGTTCTATTTCTGCCAGACCTGTCTCTCAACTTGGCATCTCAGGATCTGCCCTCTGCTGGTTCTACCTCTCCTGGCGATCTTTCAGAGTGTGTTGGAAGGGACAAGTGTCCAAAGCGCACAGCTTATCCACAGGGGTACCTCAGGGCTTTGTGCTCCGTCCCCTTCTCTTCTCCATATACACAAGCTCACTTGGTTCAATAATCCGCTCTCATGGCTTCTCATACCACTGCTATGCTGACGATACCCAGCTCTTCCTGTCATTCCCACCAGACGATGTTGCAGTCTCTGCAAGAATCTCGTCATGCCTCGCTGATATCTCTAAATGGATGAATGAACGCCACCTTCAACTCGACCTTTCAAAGACTGAGCTCCTTCTCATCCCAGCCAGTCCCTTTATGCAACTACCGATCACTTTATAAACTCTATAATCCAGGTCTACACTCCCTGATGATGAATGATGATGATGATGATGATGACAAGGGTTTTGATATTATTGATGATGATGGTAATGATGATGGTTTTGTTTGTATAATGATTAGAGCTTGCAAGAACTGCCGTCAATGTTGTGCTTTGCATCTGTGCAATGCCTGTCAGCACCTGTGTGTCCAATCAGACTCGAAAATTATTGTTTGCACGGATACGGATCTTTCCTGTCTCAGGTGAAAATGAGGGCTGGATGCATGACCATTAAAAAATACTACCGGGTTTCTAATGATACAAAGCTTAATGCAAATAGGTGAAGTATCCCTTTAAGAGCAAGTATGTCTAGGGCCTGACTTCTGAACGGCTTCTGAAACAACATTCTGAGCAATTTCTGGGTAACTTCAGAAAGTATTCAACGTACCAGGAAGATTAACTTTGAGGGGGAATCCATCATCCAATAAAAGTAGCTTGTTGCTTGTATTAGAATATGATATCTCATGAAGAAGAAAGTACAGCACTTTTTGGATTTACCTTGGGTTGTTGTTGCCGTTGTTCTGGAGGGAATTTCCAATGAGGATCTGAGCACCATTGATCCTCCAAGCATTACTGATTCTGTTGGTGATGCTGATATGTGTGATGTTGTACATGTGTGGCAGGACCAAACTCCACCAGTGGTCCGGCCCATACCTTGTATGGGTGCACGATCCAGCACTGAAGTCTGGATTCCTATTCCCATCGATTGCATTTGAAGCTGGACTGAAATGATGTGTTGAGGACTGAGACGCTGTTCCAAGAAGCGCCACGTTTGGCAATGAGGAAGCTTGGAGGTGACAGACACAATAAGACTTTAACAGCTGTTGACTTGCACTCACCTCTCTATTATCATTACAATGTATGTTATAACACTATACCAGTTAGTTATAGTCTGCTCTATTCACACTGAACCCCTAACCCATGCTGAATGAGCTGGGCAACAACCCATGTCATCATGAAAAATGATCACATGGGAAATAAGGGATGTAACAGCAACAAATGATCAAATGACAGATTAAGAACTGCTGAGTTTTAATATATTGGGGGAATTTATAGCCCATTTATTTACAACACTACTGTCAGGACGTTGTCAGAAGTACTTGCAGTAATAACAGAGACCAACAACCCTGATCAAATATCAATGTCATTGTCCACAATAAGTGCATGTCATTGATTCACACAGTTCAGTTCTGAGGTAAAAATGTACAAAACACAAGTAATGACAAATAAAAAGCATAAATGAATCAGCTGGACCTTACCTTCGAGGGAGGCGGGGAGGAGCCATAACTGGAAGAGAATAACTTTAAAATAGAAGATAACTCATATTAACCAAACGCTGTACACAAAAGTAGACAGTTTATCACCGTAACACATGAATTATTATACATGAAGCTAAATATATCACATAAAGCTGCACTGTTCCTGCTGTACATTAGACTCTGCTGCACAAGACGCTCGACGACCTGACTGGTTGATTTGTATGAATCAGGAGGTTTTGATACTCTTACAACTAAATCATTCTCGTAGCTGCATTCACATATTGTGCAAGGCAGATTAACCAGAACAAAACATGAATCATCAACATGACTTCCTGTCTCTGTGGGTAAAGCAAACCTCTGAAAAATGTAAGTAAAGTTCTTAGTTGAGGTTCTAATATTTTTCCCATACTTACAGTAAACTGCTGTGTAAGTCAGCATGCTTCCAACGTCTAGGTCACCTCCGTCTTTTTAAAATACCTAAGGAACATTTAGTATGTTTATCTCCCCACAGGATTTCACTATTCAAATCTGCCATCGCCTACTTACCTCTGAATTAAGCTTATACAAATAAAAAAATCCAAATGACCTCTGAGTCTCTCTCTGAAGGTCGCGGTCCCCACTTCTCCTGTTTGAATATACACACACACACACACACACTGCAGGTCCTCCGTGTCAGCATTATTGTTTTTTCTTTTGTGTAGCCATCTTTGGATCCGATCGGTTTATTGTGTGCGACCTCGCCTTCGGCCTCTCTCTGGATACCTCCACCTGTGTGTTTGGATTTTCTGTGTATTCACCTAGTCCGATTAAAGGAACTGAACTTTGTCTTGTGTCTTTGTAATGGGGTCCATTATCTGGTTCAATGTGACACATCCATCATATTCTCTCTTATTTTTCAGTCTTTTTTCATTAATGGATACAACTCTACAATTCACTTGTCAGACTCTTTTATCCAAAGCGACGTACATCAGAGAGTAAGAACAACACAAGCAAGGATCTAGAAAAAAGGGAACAATGTCAGTAAGAGCAAACGATCAGCTTTGAGTCTGATTGGACACACAGGTGCTGACAGGAAGTGACCAGAGGCAAAGCACAACATTGAGGGCAGTTCTTGAGAGCTCTAATCAGTATAGAAACCATCTTATAAGTCGTCGTTATCAAACAAAAACCATCGTCATTACCATCATCATCATCAATAATATGGAGACCATCATCATTAAGTTAGTAGGTATTCATGAAAGAGCTGGGTCTTTAGCTTTTTCTTAAAGGTGCAGAGGGACTCTGCAGATCACATGGAGTTTGGAAGTTCATTCATGATACGTCATGTAAATGTCACTTCAGCATCATCATCGACTCAGTGGCAGCTCATGCTTTATTTTACAGGGGGAGGGAGGGGGGAAGTTTCTCACATATGGACTGGGATGTACATTTTAGTTACTCAGCTTGATGCTAACACATAGTAGTAATTGCCTTCAGAGGGCTAACTTCTAAATGTTTTATGATGTGTTTAGTGTTGGGAAGGTGGTTTGATTTGCCTCTGCTGCTAGCTGAGGATTAACCAGGATGGTTGTGATTTGCATCGCTTCCTGCTGAGGCTGAGGGAGGCAGAGGACTCAGAGGTTACATGCAGACCAAGGCAGCGAAATTGAAAAATAAACAAATCATTCAAACTAAAAGGAAATGTGCGTGTGTGTCTATGTAAAACGTATGTTGTCAATTCATCTTAGTGTGTGCATGATGTGTGATATATGTTCAGGCAGCAGTGGTCGTGAGGAAACTACTGGGGTATGGAGGGTGTCATGATTTGGTATTATTTAGTTTTGTATTTTCAGTGTTTAGTGTTTCTCTATGTTCTAGTGAGTTTTGTTCATTCTTGAGTTCTGTGTGTCTTCAGTGTTTCATGTATTTTAGTTTGTAGTTGTCCTCAGTGTTTCTTGTGTCCATTCCTTCCTCTGTGTGTTTCCCTCCAGTGTGATTGCCCTCATTGTCTTCACCTGTGTTATTAGTCTCACCTGTGTTTGATTACCCCATGTCTATTTAGTCTCTGTGTTTCTTCCCTTCTGTGTCAGTTCATTGTATGTGTTTGCCGGTGGCGTTTATTGCAAGTCAGTTTACACGTGGCGCCTTCTCTTGTTGGAGCCACGTGAAGTAAGTTTTTGTTTGCCTTTTGTTTAAAGAATAAATAGTTTTCGTGAATCCTGCATCTGGGTCCTCCTCTTCGTTTTCGCGATCCGTGACAGAGGGTTTAGTTGCTGGGGTTTCTTTGGTCAGTTGCAGGATAAATGACAGTTGGGTGTTGTCTGTTTGTTGTGCTTCCATGATGGATTAATTACATTCATAGACATAGGATAGCATGGTTCCTGTAGGGACAGCTCAGGAGGTGCAAATCTGTTGGAGGTTGATGTTCCCACTGTCACTGCTATTATTAATTACCTTCAGAACATTCCTGAACACGTGTATTTGATCGCCGGACCTGTTTGAAAAAGTTCTCGTATGGTCTTATTCGCATTGAGCCTCTGCGGCTGCCGTAGCGCGGAAGTGACACAACAACAACAAACATTATGGTGCTGGAGAAGAAAGGCTCCGGTGGGTTTTACTTATCATTTATCAATCTTAAATATAAATAAAAACAAGTCTGCGCTGCTTTCAACGTTAAGTAACCAGATAAACGTTGGTTAAGGAGACGCAAACACGCGTTAGCTGCTTCTCTTTGTGTCGCATTGAAACATATTAGCGGAGGCTAAAGAGCTAACTCATGAAGCTAACTTTAAACTCTGACGATCTGAATGATTCATGCTGTTTGTGTAGCCGACGTTTCTTATCTACATCTTTAAGGATAACGTTAGAAATTCTGGCTGATAATAAGTCATTAAAGTCACTCTGTTGTGGTTTTAATCGTGGAGTCGGTGATGATTTCGGATTTTTTTTAAACTTTTTGTCACCTTACAATGCGCCGAATTTAACTTTACCTCATAAATTATACTAAACGGACATTATAAAATGTGTTGAGATGTTTCAGTCAACAAAGAAAGCTTAAAGAAATGTTAAAGAAGTTTGGCTGGAGTTAGGCTGATTTAAATCTACAGTACAGATTTTATAGATGTAAACACTGTCTGTCTGTCTAACTGTCTCTCTGACATTCTGTGTGTGTGTCTGTCTGTGTGTGTGTGTCTGTCTGTGTGTGTGTCTCTCTCTCTCTCTGTCTGTGTCTGTCTGTGTGTGTGTGTCTGTGTCTGTCTGTCTCTCTGACATTCTGTCTGTGTCTGTCTGTCTCTCTGTCTCTCTGTCTGTCAGCTCGGGTGGAGGCCGGTCAGCGCAGAGTTTTGGATGAAGCCACCAGACAAAGGAGACTGACGAGGCAGCTGGAGGCTTTGGAGAAAGACAACTTCCAGGTGTGTGTGATCCTCTTTTGGTCTTGAAGTTTGGAAAATGTGACAGCTGTAGTGTGGACAGATATCAGTTTGTAAAGGTCATGTTGTTGTTTTGTGTTTCCAGGACGACCCTCTGTCCTCCCTCCCTCCCCCTGGTCCGACTGCCCGCCTCCCCGCCTTCAACGAGACTGAAGAACCAGGTCCGACTCATTTTTCTGTCCTGATCTGAAACTTTTGAGAGAACAGAAGAAGACTCATAGATACTGAAGTTTATTGTAAAATGTTTCTTCTACTTCTACTTCTTCTTCTTCTACTTCTTCTACTTCTTCTACTTCTACTTCTTCTACTTCTTCTTCTACTACTTCTTCTTCTTCTACTTCTTCTACTTCTTCTTCTACTTCTACTTCTTCTTCTTCTACTTCTGTGTCGGTGTGCGTGCAGAGAAGAAGAGGAGGAAGACGAGGGGCGATCACTTCAAGCAGCGTTTCAGGAAAAACTTCACCACCCTGCTGGAGGAGGAGGTCTGTCCTGTTCTCTCATTGGCTGAGAGTCTGCTGTTTATGAATTAGCATATAGTACAGAGTCGCTAAGCTAAGCACACAACAGGACAGAAATATGCAAATAAAATAGAGAAAACTAGGATCAATATTGGAGATGCTTTTGAAAAATGGAGAGAGGTTAGAACACAGAAAGGTTTACAGACCCATGCAGAGCTGGATAAACACTGAAGCTTCAGAGTCCACCACATGGTGACCTGTGTGAGCATGGACTCTAGAGAGGGGGGGGGGGGGGGGGGGGGGGGAGACAGCTCTCTATGATGATTAGAATTTAGACTGCAGTACACATTTTAAACACTAGGGGGCAGAGTTACATACTGCTCCTTTAATCGAGCTCATAAGGATCTTTCATATTTAGTTTTTTTTTAAAGGTTGATGTTCTAAAGTTTCATGTTGTGTCGGCTGACTCCTGCTCTGCTCTCTGATTGGTAGAACCTGTCAGAGAAGGAGGAGCCTAACTACCTTTCTGCGGCGGCCTCTCCCTCCTCTCTTCCCCCTCGTCACTTTTGCTGCGTCTGTGGGTTTCCCTCCCACTACACCTGTACCACCTGCGGGGGGCGCTACTGCAGCAGCAAGTGTCTGATAACACACAGAGAAACCAGGTACACACACACACACACACACACGTTTGTCTGTACATGTGGGGACCCTCCACCACAAACTATGATACCTGGGTCCCCCCCCCCCCCCGTCCTAACTTTTCTGAACCGTCTCCCTAACCGTCCTCTGTGTCTCTGCAGGTGTTTGAAGTGGACGCTCTAACTGCTGCCTTGTCGCCATGGTGAAGATGATTATTATGGGATGTTGCAGCGTGATCTCTTGAGGTTTTGTTGGTGGTCGTTTCTGTTTGTGAGCAGAAAGAAGCACACACAAACAGGCGTTAGGTCATTTCAGAGGACTTTAGCCATGACCTCACAGGTCAGTGATGATGTCACAGAGTACCTGAGTGATGTCACAGAGTACACCTGTACCTCACTGCAGCATGTAAGAATTCAACCACAGGAGGTACAAAAAAAAAGCCTAATTGTTGTTGAGTTATTTTGGAACTTGTTTTTCCCTGCTGAGTTAGAATATTTGTCCATGTCTTGGCTAGCTTAGCTTAGCATAAAGCATAAAGCAGAAAACTTTAACATTTTTTATAAATGTAATTACATTCATACATTAGTCTCAAACTGGAAACTGAAATCATATCTGACTCATCGGCATGTAAACGCTGCACACTATGCTATGTGCTAATATAAATGTGAGAATGCTAAGCTATGCTAACATGAGCTTCTGTTTCTGTAGTCCTCTTCCGCACAGACGTGTCAGTCATGTTTGTTTGTGAATAATTGATGTTTGATTGTAGATTATTTTTTAATTAAAGGACAACTGATGTTTAAAATTGCTTTCTTCTTTCAGTTTTAATTCATCAGAAATAAAACAAAAACATTTAATCAAGTCAATCAAGAGCAGGTTAAAGACCTCATTGTTAAGAAATAATGGGATAATATGCAGGAAGGATTTCTCTTTTGTGTTCCTGTTGTCCACACTTCCTCTCCGCTGAGGTCGGAGCAGGTCGTTCATGAAGGAGGACGGAGGTGGTTTAGGGGACGACACGGTCCGATGGTGGAGGCTGGGCGTCAGGGACGTCGGGTGGTAGAAGAGCCAGATCATCTCACTGAAGGTTAGGGGAGCTCCGTCTACTCAAGAGTCTGGCTTCTGCTGCCAGGACAAGACCTGCTGGGTTCCTAACACACTGACACAGAAGGGGGGAGGGGAGGGGAGGGGGGGTCCATAGCAGGAGTCCGTCCCCACCAACAATCCAGAGGAGTCAAACTGTTCAAGTAAAAAATGAGTTTTACTGTAAGTTCTAAAAAAATCATGTTTTTGATGAAGTCCAGGAAATACATTTACAGAAAATCAGGTGTGAGGTAATAAAGTTTAAATCTGACCTCAGAATGAGTGAGTGAGTGAGTGTGTGAGTGAGTGTGTGTGTGTGTGCGCGCGCGCGCACAGCCCTGCTTGTTAACCCTGCAATCACCGCTCTCTCCTCGCTCAGTGTGAACAGCAGCTCACCCGTCAATCATCAGATTACTTTGTCGATGAAGAGAAGGAACACCTCATTAAAGTTTTCAGGTGTCTACACTTCTTAGTATTTTATTTCTAACACCTTTCGACCCGCCACAGGTCGACGCATGTATCTGAACCTTTTTCTCCGATCAGTGCCCATAAACCTTCAAAACATCAAGACAGATTTTCACCAAGCAGCATCCTCCGGTGTTGAAAAATGAAGCCGATGCTTGCAAGTACAAACTCCTGCAGTTCCTGGAGTGTCCACTAGAGGCTGGCTGCAGAAACACAGGAAGTCACATACACACCCATTCTAAAAAGCCTGTTTTTACAGCAGAGATTAACATGTTTACAGCCTGGTTCAAAAAACCAAATAGGTGTGATTAGCTCATGTCTCGATGGACACACACTGTACGGGGGGTGAATGTTTTCATGACTCATCAGTTTTGATTTGATGAAGGATAAGAGTTATTCACAATAAGGCGTGTAGCTGACCTGATTGACAGGTGGGCGCGGTGTAACGGTTTGTCAGGAGGTTTAAAACCCGCCTCAGCTCCAGCTCTCAGCCTGTCGTTAGGTTGACTGAACACACACAAGTGTAATTCCTGATAAGCCTATCAAAGCTGCCTCTCTGTGTGTGAGTGAGTGAGTGAGAGCATGAGCGTGTGTTCTTGGGGTTGCTGACTCAGGAGGACTCAATTTGTTTGCATTCATGAGGGGGGAGGAAACGAGGACACCTCTCCTCAATTAAGGAGAGGAGGGAGGAGACTAGGAAACTTCTCCTAGATTTGGGAGAGGAGGGAGGAGATGAGGAGCCCTCTCCTAGAGTTAGGATAGGAGGGAGGAGACTAGGAAACTTCTCCTAAGATTTAGGAGAGAAGAAAGGCAACCAAGGAGACCTCTACTAAGATAAAGGAGAGGAGGGAGGAGACGAGGAGACCTCTCATTGATTTAGGAGAGGAGGGAGGAGACAGCACTGCACGGTTTTTCAGGTAAGATGTCCATGAATGTTGGTCCACTTGTTGCCTCTGTGCGTGTGCGTGTGCGTGTGCGTGTGCGTGTGTGTGTGTGTGTGTGTGTTAAACACAGAATCATCCCTCCTCTAATCTCTTTATCCTCGTCAGGGTGACAGAGGAGACCGGATCCTCCAAACAAACACTCCTTCACCTCCTCATCCCTCCATCTTATCCACTTTTTACCCCCTTCACACTTCAGACTTTACGGGATCTCAGAGCGGCAGTGTTTGGTTTAAAAGGTCGGGGACACTTCTGTTTCCATGGCGATGACTTTGATGGACAGTTGATGGATCTAGGCCACGTAACAAAAGGACGGATTATCAGCTGACAGGTGAGAAAGGAGATAATGGAGGGAGGGACGGGGGGAATTAATAAACTGTTAAAAATATAACGATCATATTCAAAATGATCACAGAAACCTGTACCTCACTTTGAAAGTATGAACCAAAAGAACAGGAAAATGCATCGTTGTAGCAATAAAATAATATAAAAGATTTTTATAGATATATACTGTGAAGTTATCCGTATGTTACACGTTGAGTCTTAAAATACAACACTTTGTATGAAATCTTACAGACAGTTCTGCACAGTTCTTCAGGTGTCATCCTGAAAAATTCTTGAACAGATGATTTGTTGTTGGAATCTCAGTCCCACAAAAAAGCTTTGCGCACCTTTGTACCCTAAAGTACACTTCAGCGTCTGTAAAGTAGACTTCAGCATCTGTAAAGTACACTTCAGTCTGTAAAGTATCCTTCAGCGTCTGTAAAGTACCCTTCAGTGTCTGTAAAGTACCCTTCAGTGTCTGTAAAGTAGACTTCAGCATCTGTAAAGTACCCTTCAGTGTCTGTAAAGTACACTTCAGCGTCTGTAAAGTACCCTTCAGCATCTGTAAAGTACACTTCAGTCTGTAAAGTATCTTTCAGCATCTGTAAAGTACACTTCAGCGTCTGTAAAGTACCCTTCAGCGTCTGTAAAGTAGACTTCAGCGTCTGTAAAGTACACTTCAGCATCTGTAAAGTACCCTTCAGCATCTGTAAAGTACACTTCAGTCTGTAAAGTATCCTTCAGCATCTGTAAAGTACACTTCAGCGTCTGTAAAGTACCCTTCAGCATCTGTAAAGTACACTTCAGTCTGTAAAGTATCCTTCAGCATCTGTAAAGTAGACTTCAGCGTCTGTAAAGTACCCTTCAGCATCTGTAAAGTACCCTTCAGCATCTGTAAAGTACCCTTCAGCGTCTGTAAAGTAGACTTCAGCTTCTGTAAAGTACCCTTCAGCGTCTGTAAAGTACCCTTCAGCATCTATAAAGTACCCTTCAGTCTGTAAAGTATTCTTCAGCGTCTCTAAAGTACACTTCAGTGTCTGTAAAGTACACTTCAGCGTCTGTAAAGTACACTTCAGCGTCTGTAAAGTACCCTTCAGCATCTGTAAAGTACACTTCAGTCTGTAAAGTATCCTTCAGCATCTGTAAAGTACCCTTCAGCGTCTCTAAAGTACACTTCAGCATCTGTAAAGTACACTTCAGCGTCTGTAAAGTACCCTTCAGCGTCTGTAAAGTAGACTTCAGCGTCTGTAAAGTACACTTCAGCATCTGTAAAGTACCCTTCAGCATCTGTAAAGTACACTTCAGTCTGTAAAGTATCCTTCAGCATCTGTAAAGTACACTTCAGCGTCTGTAAAGTACCCTTCAGCATCTGTAAAGTACACTTCAGTCTGTAAAGTATCCTTCAGCATCTGTAAAGTAGACTTCAGCGTCTGTAAAGTACCCTTCAGCATCTGTAAAGTACCCTTCAGCATCTGTAAAGTACCCTTCAGCGTCTGTAAAGTAGACTTCAGCTTCTGTAAAGTACCCTTCAGCGTCTGTAAAGTACCCTTCAGCATCTATAAAGTACCCTTCAGTCTGTAAAGTATTCTTCAGCGTCTCTAAAGTACACTTCAGTGTCTGTAAAGTACACTTCAGCGTCTGTAAAGTACACTTCAGCGTCTGTAAAGTACCCTTCAGCATCTGTAAAGTACACTTCAGTCTGTAAAGTATCCTTCAGCATCTGTAAAGTACCCTTCAGCGTCTCTAAAGTACACTTCAGTGTCTGTAAAGTACACTTCAGCGTCTGTAAAGTACCCTTCAGTGTCTGTAAAGTACCCACCTTGCTAAGGTGTACCTTAAAACTAACACGGGTTAGTTAGCCTAGGGCGCTAGTGGTAAAACCTTTTTTATTTGAAAACCTAGGTTGACAAAGCTTTGGCAAACAAGGGGTACCTTGAAACAGATGTTGAGGCCCAGACTGGTTGTAGTCCAGCTTTGGACCTTACTAATCCCTCTCTTCTTTTTCCTTGTCTGTCTCATTAATTCTCTCATTATCTAACCAGGAAGTCAGGCAAAAGAATACATCCATGGCTAAGGTAGTTCCATTAGTCCCCTCCCCCATCGCCAGATTAAATCCGCCCAAAATAATTCTACTACACATGGAGGAGGAGCCAGGTGAAGACAGCGCTGATGACCGGTAAGTTCACAGGTCAAAAGTTAGATCCAAATAACAACCGTCAAGAACCCACGAGACGTTTGTACCATTATTTTAGCCTGATGAACCCAGGTTCCCCTAACTCCAACCCTAATCCAAACCTAACAATGACCCTGGAGGATGTTCAAATGGTCCTTGAAGAGGTTTGAAGAGGTAGTCCTTGAGGAGGGTTTCGAGTACACAGAGCGATTTTTCTTTTTATTTCCTTTGTTTCAGGGTTGCTCAGAGAGACGAGCCAGGAGTTCTGTTCAACGTCAATAACAGCAATAACAACAAAGAAGAGTAAAACACAAACACACACACACACACACCATCCAACAGTTGTAGTACCAGATGCATCAAACAGAGGGAGAGATTTCTAATAATTCCATTGATTGATTGATTGAGTTGATTGGATAGACTGATTATTTTATAATTGAATACATAAACCATATAGATATAGGAAGTTAAAGTGGTGTGTTTCCTGTTTCTGTCTTTTAGGGATAAAAAGCAGAAAAAGAAAGAGAAGAAAGAAAGAAAAGAGAAGAAAGAGTGAGTCAAACCCATCACCCTGAGAATAGTGATAAGAAAACACTGAATATGAATTTATTCTTTTCCATTCGAAATCACAAGATATATGAGTAATCGTCCAGCGAGTCATCCAAACCCTTTTCTTTGTTCTGTACATACTCATATCTCCCAGGAAGGAGAAGCAGGAGAAGAAGGAGAGAAAGGAGAAGAAACAGAAGGAGAAAGAAGAGAAGGAGAAGGAGAAGAAGGCCATAGAGGAGGCGTAGGTTTGGTTTATTGGGATCAGCTGAATCAAATATTGGGAGCTTTGTTTTCTTAAATCTCTCAGACTGCAGAGTAATCATTTTACTAATTCAAGAAGCAACAAATAATCATCATTCACAATTGATCATGTGTTCAGTCCCAAGGAGATCACAGTGATTGATCCGGCAGGTAACACCTACTACCACTGGCTGTTTATAATCACCATCCCCGTCATGTACAACTGGACCCTGATCATTGCCAGGTAACAGACACACACACATGCACACTCTTAAATCTACAATGTTTTCCATTATCAACATTTATTTTACAACATTTAACCCTAACCTGTACTCAAACCTAAAACAACCATTGCATAATCCAGAAATGCTCAAAAAATGTGCTGTGGAAGCAAACGCTTTGGTCTTAAGGTTTGAGCAAACTATAGGTTTGAAACCCAAAACTATCTTAGGACTATCACAGGTGAGTCTGAAAAATGTCCATGGTTTACTAGCCAAATCAACATCCTGGGAGAAACAGGTTCAGCCTATAGCATCTATACCAGTCTAAGCCTAAAGCAGCTATATCAGTTTAAGCCTATGCCAGCTATACCATTCTAAGCCTATAACAGATATACCATTCTAAGCCTATAGCATCTAAGCCTATAGCATCTATACCAGTCTAAGCCTATAGCATCTATACCATTCTAAGCCTATAACAGATATACCATTCTAAGCCTATAACAGATATACCATTCTAAGCCTATAACAGATATACCATTCTAAGCCTATAACAGATATACCATTCTAAGCCTATAGCATCTAAGCCTATAGCATCTATACCAGTCTAAGCCTATAGCATCTAAGCCTATAGCATCTATACCAGTCTAAGCCTATAGCATCTATACCAGTCTAAGCCTATAGCATCTATACCAGTCTAAGCCTAAAGCAGCTATATCCGTTTAAGCCTATAGATTGTACATTTGAAGACTGTAGTACTTCAAGGAGGTCTGCAATCTGGAGCATAATGTTCTTGATGGGTAATATGACACTATAAACTCTGAAAGATAGAAGATAAGATTTGTGTGTCTGTGTGTTTCAGGGCGTGTTTTGAGGAGCTACAGACGGACTATATTGTCTTCTGGTTCATTATGGATTTTGTCTCTGACCTCATCTATATCGCTGACATGATCTTCAGAACCAGGACTGGTATGAAGACACACACACGGCAAGATTTTGTGATGCACACACTGAAGCATTAGTTCAAACATGTTATCAAATAGATTTCATATTACTGTGTTTGTGCAGGTTACCTGGAGCAGGGTCTGCTGGTAAAGGACGAGCAGAAGCTGCGTGAGCGTTACCTGCAAAGCTTCCAGTTCAAACTGGACATGGCCTCCATGGTTCCCACCGACCTGCTGTACTCGATCCTGGGCCTCAAGTACCCGGAGATCCGGCTCAATAAGCTCCTTAGGTTCAACAGGTACACACACCTTCACATGTGTGACAGCATTTCTCAGAACCAAAGTTACTCTCAGAAAGTAAATAGCTCAAAATCCTTTATTAATGCTGTAGTATAAATATAACATATATATTTAATATCATTCTGGCTTAAAAGCACCAAACACAAAGTCTTGCTGAGGCTGATTTAAAATGTAATCAGTTCTGTTGGTATTGGGTTACAACCGAATGTTTTGGAGTTATTGATTGTTGACCTGATGATGGCGCTAGATGCTAAGTCATAGGATCACCAACACTATTGCAGTCTTCCAAACAGGAACATTACTGTCTGAGCCCATTTCATTAGAATCCCTCCAAACGATGTAGACATATTTGAGTTTGGACCAACACTCATTGATGTCTATATTTCTAAACTGCTAGCATGAGCAACAAAATGCTATATTCAAATAAAATGCTGAATTGCTGATTTTTGAATCCCTCATTTGTTGTGTTTCTGTTTGTTTCAGGATGCTTGAGTTCTTTCAGAGGACAGAGACCAGGACTAACTACCCCAACGCCCTCCGTATCTCCAACCTGGTCATGTACATCGTCATCATCATCCACTGGAACGCCTGCCTCTACTACTCCTTCTCCAAGGCCATCGGTGGGTGGCTGGTTTGAACCCTGACGCTGCTTGTTTCATGTGTTTGTTTCAAACACTCACTTCTTTTCTTGATTTGTCATTCCAGGTTTCGGTGCAGATAGGTTTGTGTATCCTGACCCGGCAGATCCAGAGTTTGGGCGCCTGGTGAGGAAGTACGCTTACAGTATGTACTGGTCCACCCTGACGCTCACCACCATCGGAGAAACTCCGCCCCCTGTGGAGAACTCGGAGTACTTCTTTGTCGTTACTGACTTCCTGGTGGGTTTGCATAAACACAAAGACAAAACCTATCTATAAAATAGCTTTTCAGAGTAAAATGTTTTATTTGATTTAATCATAATATGCATAAACATGTGTAAGTACATTAGAAAAATACCAAACTTTAGATGACAAACAATAGGGTGAGGGTTTGTTTTGAAATACTTGTTATCAACTTGAGTATTCTCCTGTGTAATAATGATCCCGTTAAACACTGATATTTACTGTTAAGGGCCATTCTGACTATAGAGTGCTTTAAATGTAACACTTTCTGACATGTTTTGTATACTCAAGTGAAATTTTGAATATTTGATATGATACTATCTCTCCTGTCGTTATATCTGTGTGCTGTCTGGCAGTTTAGAAATATTCTTCACATTTACTTACTTTGATATTATATAATATCTTATTGCTTTTATGTGTTGTATTTAATTTTTTCATTTTTATATATATATATATTTTTATTCTTATTGGTGTGCATTAGTCTCTCAATGATTTTATAAACTACTTTTTCGTCAATAACTTTTCTGCACTCTTGTAAAGCACTTTGAACTGAAATTTAATTTGTCTGAAAGGTGCTGTATAAATAAAGTTTGATTGATTGATTGATTGATTGATATTCTGTCCTGCTTGGCTTTTTTCCCCTGCAGGTGGGCGTGCTGATCTTTGCAACCATTGTTGGTAATGTTGGTTCAATGATCACAAACATGAACGCCGCCAGAGCCAACTTCCAGGCTCGCATCGACGCCATCAAACAGTACATGAGCTTCAGAAAGGTGTGCTGCTTAGTTTAATCAAGAGTCATTTCACCTGTAAAAAGTGTGCTGCCAGCACTTTTGTTTTGTTGTTATATTTGCTCTCTGCCCCTCCCCCTCCAGGTTACCAAGGACCTGGAGAAGCGAGTGATCAAGTGGTTTGACTTCCTGTGGACCAATAAGAAAGCGGTGGATGAGAGGGAGGTGTTGAAGTTCCTGCCTGACAAGCTGAGAGCCGAGATCGCCATCAACGTCCACCTGGACACGCTGAAGAAGGTAGGCGCACACCGAACCCCTCCCCCACTCCTCCCGATGTTCGTTTATGTTGAATGTAGACAAACGAACGTCTGGTTTCTCTCCTGTGTCTTCCTGCAGGTTCGTATCTTTGCGGACTGCGAGGCCGGCCTTCTGGTGGAGCTGGTGCTGAAGCTGCAGCCTCAGGTGTACAGTCCAGGTGACTACATCTGTAAGAAGGGCGACATCGGCAGAGAGATGTACATCATCAAGGAGGGGAAACTGGCTGTCGTTGCCGACGACGGAATCAAACAGTTTGTGGTCCTGAGTGACGGGAGCTACTTTGGAGAGATTAGCATCCTGGCTATCAAAGGTAAACTGAAATCAAGGCTTAGAGACTTCATTAACTACAGTAAACAATTGTTTAATCTTTATTTTTTTCAACAGGAAGTAAGGCAGGAAACAGGAGGACGGCTAACATCAGGAGCATTGGTTATTCAGACCTCTTCTGTCTTTCCAAAGACGACCTGATGGAGGCGCTAACAGAGTACCCTGATGCTAAAGCGCTGCTGGAGGAGAAGGGAAGACAGATTCTGATGAAGGACGGGCTTCTGGACCTGGAGGTACAGTCACCCGATCTGATAACAAAAAAGCAAAGAGGCTCATCTGCTGAACTGAAAGTATCACTGCTCTCTACGTCCTCTAGGTGGCAGCGCAGGGCCCCGACCCCAAAGAGATGGAGGAGAAGGTGGAGCGGATGACGGGCACGTTGGACGTCCTGCAAACTCGTTACGCTCGGCTGCTGGCCGAACACGAGGCCACTCACAGCAAACTCAAACACCGAGTCGCGCGGCTCGAGAAGAAGCTGGTGCCACAGAGTGAAGCTCCGCCCCCTCAAACACCGTAACAAAGACAACTAAACAAGAAGAAGAGAGGAAGTAGAGTGAAAACAAAGAGGAGAAGGAGGGACAGGACAGGGAGGTTTGATTTGATATTCCCTCAGGTTTACCGTCCCAAACAGGAGGGTCACATTTCTTGAATCTAAATATGAGATTTCTTTCAGGTGAATCATTCTTTGCTAATTTAAAATGTACTCAATTTAAGCAATAATATGCAACTTTCAGAGTAGACGTCCAGTAGATGTCACCCTTTAGCGACCTGTCTCCCAAACCAAAACAAAGCTTCTCTTTGGCCACGCCTCCTCTGTCCCTCAGCTCCCTCCCTTTGTGTTAGGTTAAGCCGAGTGGGGACGTCTGTAGGTGTCTTCAGATATGCAGCCTTAAGTTGATTTGGTCGTCATCTGTTTGTAAAGCCTGGATCCTTCAGTTGTACTCCTGACGACACTCTACGCCTCTGGAAACAGCGTCCCTCAGTGGGCGGGGCCGTCTCTCTCTTCCTCCATGTGGGGGCTAACGGGTAGAGAGGGAGGAGTTTAAGTGTAACAAATATTTGTAGATTTACAAGCTGAATGTAATACTATGTGATTATAATGTACTGTATATTAAATGTTTAGTACTTACTCTGTTCTTATTGAGTTTGGGTGCTCAAACAGGCTGTTTGGAGATTTTCCCTTCATGACATCACAAAGGGCAGTAGCCCCTCCCCCAGGTGGGTGACACTCCCACAGCTAGGTGTTTGTTCTGCCCTCTGAGTCTGCCTTCTCACCGTAAACAATAGGACATGGAGCGAGAAAGACCGAGTACACCCAAGCCCTTAAAGAGAGGGGGCGTGGTCAGACACAGCTCATTTACATATTTAAAGGTACAGAAACAGCCTGTTCTGAGCAGGGCTGAAATAGAGGGGTTTATAGACATGATCAAATACAGGATCAGAGTGGATTTAGAACAAGAAACTTCACACACATGTTGAAGAGGAGCTCTGACACTTATTTAAACTGAAGAAGAGGAGGAGGAGGATATGTCACCTTTAAAAAAAACTATTATAAAAGCGACCATAACGAGTCAAAGTTTTTTGGTAACACTTTATATTAAGGTGCTTGTAATAA
>NC_083634.1:21031562-21034062 GCF_963584025.1 Labrus mixtus | reverse complement strand
GGTTAGACATATTTTATTGCTTTGAACACCAATTACAAATATTCAAATCTTGTTTCTTGTGTCCAGTGGGTTTTTCAGATCACTGTTTGTTAATCGGAAATGTTTTTATAAATGGAGTCAAACCAAAAAGTGCATATTGGCATTTTAATACGGTTTTAACAAATGATGGTCACTTTAGAAAATGTTTCTGTCTAGGAAATCTCAGTTTACATCTTTACAGCAATGGTGGGATATTGGTAAAATACAAATTCAGCAGTTTTGTAATCAGTACAATTTTAATGTCACAAGAGAGGTCACACAATCTATAAAACATCTAGAGACTGATATTGTGGAACTCCAGACTTTAAGTGGATCCACAGGAGATGGAGGCCACATTAAGGCACTCAAATCCAAAAAAGCTGCTTTGGCAGATCTGCTGGGGATAAGAGCACAGGGGGCATTAGTCCGATCACGTTTTCAAAATATCTCTGAAATGGATGCTCCATCCAAGTTTTTCTTCAATCTAGAAAAGAAAACTGTATCAGATCTGCTGATGGAAGAGATCTCACTGACTCAGCTGAAATCAGGAAAAGAGCTGTGGACTTCTTCTCAAACCTGTAAAACAGTGAGTACAGAGAGAACGTGCTGATGTCAGAGCAGTTTTTGTCTGACTTACCAAAGATATCAGAAGGGGATAATGCAGAACTGTCACGCCCACTCACACTGCAAGAGCTGCAGGAGGCGCTGATGAGTATGGAAAACGGCAAAGCTCCAGGAATAGATGGTCTCCCTGTAGACTTTTACAAATGTTTTTGGTCTACTTTGGGAGACGATTTGTTAGAGGTCATAAATGTGTGTCTGGAGGGAAACTACCTCTGAGCTGTTGAAGAGCGGTCCTCACTCTCCTGCCTAAAAAAGGTGACCTTTGTGAAATAAAGAACTGGAGACCAGTAAGTCTGCTTTGTGCAGACTATAAAATCTTTTCCAAAGTGTTGGCCAATAGATTAAGAAAAGTGATGGAGGAAGTAATACATGTTGATCAGTCATACTGCATCCCTGGCAGATCAATTAGGGACAATATATCCCTCATGAGAGATTATTTGGAAGTCTCTAGCTCGTTAGATGTAAAGTTTGTTCTGATTTCTCTTGACCAAGAGAAGGCATTTGATCGGGTGGAGCATAAGTATCTGTGGAACACCTTTGAGGCTTTTGGTTTCTCCCCCAGTTTCATTGCCTTGATGAGAACTCTGTATTGTGACATTGAAAGTGTATTGAAGGTTAATGGTGGTTTAAGCGCTCCTTTTAATATCAATAGAGGGATTCGGCAGGCTGTGCAATGTCTGGCATGCTTTATTCTATAGCCATTGAACCCATGTTGTGTCAGATAAGAAAACAGTTAACAGGGTTTAAATTAAAGGAGAATCTTATACCCATGCATCTGTCAGCATATGCAGATGACATCATGGTTGCTGTAACAGATAATAGTGATGTCTAAAAGCTTATTCACATCACAGAGTGCTTTGGGGAAATTTCCTCCTCGAAGGTAAACTGGGGTAAAAGTACAGCCTTGTTAGTAGGAAAATGGCGAGGGAATGAACCAAGGTTACCTGATGGGTTTAAATGGCTGACGCATGGCATCAAGTATCTAGGTGTTTTTTTAGGATGTCAGTCTGAGGTTCAGAAAAACTGGGAGGGTGTAATTGAGAAAATGGAGGGCAAACTAAAGAAACGAATGTCCTATAGGGGGCGCACACTTATTATTAACATCTAGTGGCCTCCACCCTGTGGCATCGCCTGTCACTGTTAGAACCTCCAGCAAACCTGTTAATGAAACTCCAGAGTATCACTGTAAACTTCTTTTGGGATAGATTACACTGGGTACCACAGAGTGTTTTATTTTTGCCTAAAGAGGAAGGAGGACAGGGATTGGTTCATCTGGCAAGTAGGAAGGCAGCTTTTAGACTGCAGGTCCTACAAAGCTTTCTTTATGGACCTCTAAATTTACCCTGGAGACACGTGGCTGAGTTTATCTTTGGTCTTGTTGGTCATTTAGGATTTGGAAGAAACATGTTTCTTATGAACTGTGCAGAGTTGAATCTGAGTTGTTTGCCATCATTTTATGTGAGTGTTATTAAAATGTGGGGGCTGTTGGAAACTGGGCGTCTGGGATCAAACACATCCTTGCATTGGCTGTTGAAGGAACCTATACTGAAGGGCTCTCGGTTGGGCACTTCATTGGAAGAGGTGCTGATGACATCTGGAACTCTGACAAATAAAGGAATAACTACAGTCCAACATCTGTTAGAACTGGCTGGAGCTAATTTGGATAATGCTGTAACCGTGGCGAGGAGACTGGAGGTCAGATCGATTCGAGTGGTCGGGCTGATCCTGGAGAAATTCAGAAAGGCGCTGTCAAAAGAAGACACAGTTCTCCTACAGAAATGGTTTAACGGACAACTAAAACCTGAGGATTGTGACTGTTTTCCCAGGATGTGTGTGAGGTCAAAGTCTGAAGGACTGG
>NC_083634.1:21014062-21016562 GCF_963584025.1 Labrus mixtus | reverse complement strand
ACACACACAGACATACACACAGAGACACACACACAGAGACACACACACACACACACACACACACACACACACAGACACACACACAGAGACACACACACACACACACACAGACACACACACACACACACACACTGTGTGTGTGTGTGTGTGTGTGTGTGTCTGAGGTTCCTTGTAGCCTCAGCTCCAGTTTGTGATGTTTGCATCGATGAGAGGTGAAGAACAGAAGATTCTCTTTTGATCTCTAATAGTTTCAAACTACAAAAAGACATAACTCAGGAAGTGAACCGGCACCAACTTCCAGACCTGGTCCTCACCGGGACTTAACCCAGATCAATATAGTGATTTAGTTTAACCATATCCTCATCAAAGATGGATGTTAACATGTGTGTACAGAGTGAAGACGATTAAACTCATGTTTCTGTTTCAGGGCCTGTTTTGGAGAACACGAGGTAAGAGCATTTTCAGTATCCTCTCCTCTCCTCTCCTCTTTTCCTCTCCTCTCCTCTGCTCTGCTCTCCTCTCCTTGCTTCCTCTCCTCTCTCCTCCTCTCATCTCCTCTCCTCTCTCCTCCTCCTTGCTTCCTCTCCTCCCCTCCTCCTCTCCTCTTTTCCTCTCCTCCTCTCCTCCTCTCCTCTCATCCTCTCCTCTCATCCTTTCCTCTCATCTTTTCCTCTCCTCTCCTCTTTTCCTCTCCTCTCCTCTGCTCTGCTCTCCTCTCCTTGCTTCCTCTCCTCCTCTCATCTCTTCTCCTCTCCTCTCTCCTCCTCCTTGCTTCCTCTCCTCTCCTCTGTTCTCCTCCTTGCTTCCTCTCCTCTTTTCCTCTCCTCTCCTCTCCTCTCCTCTCCTTTTCCTCTCCTCTGCTCTCCTCTCTCATCTCCTCTCCTCTTTTCCTCTCCTCGTCTCCTCTCTCCTCCTCCTTGCTTCCTCTCCTCTCCTCTCATCCTCTCCTCTCATCCTCTCCTCTCATCTTTGCCTCTCCTCTGCTCTCCTCTCCTTGCTTCCTCTCCTCTCTCCTCTCCTCTTTTCCTCTCCTCTCCTCTCCTCTCCTCTTTTCCTCTCATCTCCTCTCTCCTCCTCCTTGCTTCCTCTCCTCCCCTCCTTTCCTCTCCTCTCCTCTCCTCTTTTCCTCTCCTCTCCCTCTCCTCTGCTCTCCTCTCCTTGCTTCCTCTCCTCTCTCCTCTCCTCTTTTCCTCTCCTCTCCTCTGCTCTCCTCTCCTTGCTTCCTCTCCTCTCTCCTCTCCTCTCCTCTCCTCTCCTCTTTTCCTATCCTCTCCTCTCCTCTTTTCCTCTCCTCTCCTCTCCTCTGCTCTCCTCTCCTTGCTTCCTCTCCTCTCCTCTTTTCCTCTCCTCTCCTCTCCTCTTTTCCTCTCCTCTCCTCTCCTCTCCTCTCTCCTCTCCTCTTTTCCTCTCCTCTCCTCTTTTCCTCTCCTCTCCTCTCCTCTGCTCTCCTCTCCTTGCTTCCTCTCCTCTCTCCTCTCCTCTTTTCCTCTCCTCTCCTCTCCTCTCCTCTTTTCCTCTCCTCTCCTCTCCTCCTCCTCCTCTCTCCTCCTCCTTGCTTCCTCTCCTCCTCCTCTCCTCTCCTCTTTTCCTCTCCTCTCCTCTCCTTTTCCTCTCCTCTGCTCTCCTCTCCTTGCTTCCTCTCCTCTCATCTCCTCTCCTCTTTTCCTCTCCTCTCCTCTCCTCTTTTCCTCTCCTCTCCTCTCCTCTGCTCTCCTCTCCTTGCTTCCTCTCCTCTCTCCTCTCCTCTTTTCCTCTCCTCTCCTCTCCTCTTTTCCTCTCCTCTCCTCTCCTCTCCTCTCTCCTCTCCTCTTTTCCTCTCCTCTCCTCTTTTCCTCTCCTCTCCTCTCCTCTGCTCTCCTCTCCTTGCTTCCTCTCCTCTCTCCTCTCCTCTTTTCCTCTCCTCTCCTCTCCTCTCCTCTTTTCCTCTCCTCTCCTCTCCTCCTCCTCCTCTCTCCTCCTCCTTGCTTCCTCTCCTCCTCCTCTCCTCTCCTCTTTTCCTCTCCTCTCCTCTCCTTTTCCTCTCCTCTGCTCTCCTCTCCTTGCTTCCTCTCCTCTCATCTCCTCTCCTCTTTTCCTCTCCTCTCCTCTCCTCTTTTCCTCTCTTCTCCTCTCCTCTGCTCTCCTCTCCTTGCTTCCTCTCCTCTCTCCTCCTCTCCTCTCTCCTCCTTCTTGCTTCCTCTCCTCCCCCCTCATCCTCTCCTCTCCTCTTTTCCTCTCCTCTCCTCCTCTCCTCTCATCCTCTCCTCTCCTCTTTCCTCCTCTCATCTCCTCTCCTTTCCTCTCTCCTCCTCCTTGCTTCCTCTCCTCCCCTCCTCCTCTCCTCTCCTCTCCTCTTTTCTTTTCCTCTCCTCTCCTCTCCTCCTTGCTTCCTCTCCTCTCCTCTCTCCTCTTCCTTGCTTCCTCTCCTCCCCTCCTCCTCTCCTCTCCTCTTTTCCTCTCCTCTCCTCTGCTCTCCTCTCCTTGCTTCCTCTCCTCTCTCCTCTCCTCTTTTCCTCTCCTC
>NC_083634.1:21006562-21009062 GCF_963584025.1 Labrus mixtus | reverse complement strand
TGTGTGTGTGTGTGTGTGTGCGCGCAGCTGAAGGAGGCGGAGCAGAAAGCGGCTCAAGAGGAGGAGCAGAAGAAGCTTCAGGTCAGAGTGACTTTTCGATCTGTTTATGACGCTTTAAAAACATTAACCCGGTTTAAAATGAAAGGGATACTTCACCATGAAACATGAATCTGTGTTGACGTTGGGTCATATATGTAGAAATGTGAAATACATTTTGAAGTTGTTGCCTTCTTGGCCGTGAAAAGACAGAAAGTGTCTTTTTGGCTCATGTGGATGAAAGACACCAAATCCCAGAATGCACAGCACCGCAGGCCACTCCCACTAAGGTCCTCTATTTACAGACATATTTACTTCATAAGACCGTTTCCTCAACTGATTCAGAGATTTCTTCCAGAATTGATCTTGTAAATTCCTGTCAGTAAACAGACTCTATGTCTGTGTCCATAGACAAACAGTGAGAGCACCGACACTACCAGTCCGCCCCAGCTCGAGCCGGCCCCGGCTCCTCATCCTCACCGCCGCCGACAGGCAGGCCTTATGTCTCGGCTACTGAGCTGGCAGCGGCCGGCAATATATTTATATTTTTTCGCCATTATCAGCTTTCTCCATAGAGCCTGTTAGCGTAGCTTCAAAC
This sequence comes from Labrus mixtus, assembly GCF_963584025.1. NCBI lineage: Eukaryota > Metazoa > Chordata > Actinopteri > Labriformes > Labridae > Labrus > Labrus mixtus. Next base: position 21,008,428 of record NC_083634.1, on the reverse strand, counting down.
AATATGGCGGATGTTAAGTTTGGATTCTGGGAGTGAGTTCCCACCCACTGATCTGTGATTGGTCTGTAGCTTCAGTGGTTTAAAATATGAGGAACTAGCGTTGTAGTTTCACCCCGCTAACCACAACAGCTTCCAATGACGCAACAATCATCATTCTGCATCACTTGAAGCTCCTTTACAGACTCAGAAATACAAAGATTTCACATCTCAGGGGAAAATGAGGGCGGGATGCACGACCATTCAAAAATACTACCAGGTCTCTAATGATACAAAGCTTAATGCTAATGAGTGAAGTATCCCTTTAATCTGAACTGATCTGAGTTTGAACTGTAAACACTTTAACGCCTTCATCAAGTCATAATCCCTAAAAGGAGCGACGGTTTGTCTCTGTGCATTCAGGAGGAGCTGGAGGCGTTCGAGAAGCGTCAGCAGCGAGGAGGGAGGCGGAGCAAGAAGCGGGGGAGGAGGGAGGAGGTGGACGACGAGCAAGGGAGGATGGGGAGGTGGTGGAGGAGGTGTGCTGCCTTTGTCCTCGTCCCGCTCGGTGGTGCTCTGCTGTCCGCCGCCGCCTACTACCTCCTGACCACGCCCTCATAAACACGTAAACATGGCGTGATCCTGCAGGAGGTCGACCCTTTATCGGTTTTAAAGGTTTCAAAGGAGCGAAGGAGATATTACAACTTAAACAAAACAACGACTAGGGCTGCCAGCATTAACTAGTTCCTGTTATTTTGTCCCTTCAGGCTCTCCGTAGATACTCGTCCTCAGTGTCTCCCTGTAGTCTCAGTGATGTAAAAGAAGAACACTGCTGCATCTTTGAATGTCTCATTTCACTCTTAACAAACTCTCAGACAGTAATATCCACCTGATGACATCACACATTGACCTTATGACATCACACACTGACCTGATGACATCACACATTGACCTGATGACATCACACATTGACCTTATGACATCACACATTGACCTTATGACATCACACACTGACCTGATGACATCACACACTGACCTGATGACATCACACACTGACCTTATGACATCACACATTGACCTGATGACATCACACACTGACCTTATGACATCACACATTGACCTTATGACATCACACATTGACCTGATGACATCACACACTGACCTTTGTTACCGTTCCTTTGAGCTGTCTGACCTCACTTTGGGATCTCTAACCACTTCCTGTTTCTGTGCTCAATTTTTTGTCTTAAATATCATGAAAGCTCCAACGAGATTTAGTTTTCAGAATAATCACAATTCAAACCCTTAAAAAAAAATTTTCAAAGTTTATTTTGTTTGTGATGTTTTGACTCCAGACGTTCAACAGAAGAGAAGCTTGGGTAAAAGTTGTCCAAATTTTAATCCTGAACGAGGTGAAAGTATTTCTATGTTAAAGGTGCAGAATCTGAAATAAAGTGTTAAAGTCTCAAAAATTGTGTTTTTCTAATTAACTGTTTAATTTCAATCAGAGCGGTTGTGTGAATTTGTAGAAATTAAGTCGTTAATATCTTTGTTGTATTTATAGAACATGGCTTCAGTTTCAGTCGTGTCGATACATGAAGTAGTTTTACCTCAGAACAAACAGAAATTAGATTTTTTTTAAATAATTTAAATGTATTTTCATAACAGACACTAGACTGTCCCACTGTGATTACAGACACTGAACCCACCACAGACAGACTCTGAGTCCTGACTGTCTACAATGAGGGAGAAGCTCGAGTCCCGCTGGCTGTGTTGTTGTCAGAGCCGTGTTTACATGGACGGGACGGCCGGCTCCTCCCCTTGTGTATAAAAGCTGTTTTAGTCAAGAACTAGAGAGAAGAACATACTCACTGATTATTTGGATGTTAGTAA
>NC_083634.1:20996562-21001562 GCF_963584025.1 Labrus mixtus | reverse complement strand
ACTTCTCTTGCCCGCTTCCATCGCTGCAACACCTGTTGACCTGATAACTGCTCTCATATCTGACAAACTGAGGGGCGTCCAAAACGGCCGTGTTGGTGTGTCTTAAAAGCGTCTACCTTCTCTGGTCCAAACAAATCCAGATCATTCAGGAGCAGAATCTAAAGTTAGAAGGAGGACATACTGGCTGCTGCATTGTTGTCAGAGAAGCCAGCACTTCAACATGTTTCCTTAATGATCAGATAGTAAGATACCTTTATCATCTCACTCTCTACACATCTCACTGATTGGACCTTTATCATCTCACTCTCTACACAGCTCACTGATTGGACCTTTAACATCTCACTCTCTACACAGCTCACTGATTGATCCTTTATCATCTCACTCTCTACACAGCTCACTGATTGATCCTTTATCATCTCACTCTCTACACAGCTCACTGATTGATCCTTTATCATCTCACTCTCTACACAGCTCACTGATTGGACCTTTATCATCTCACTCTCTACACAGCTCACTGATTGATCTTTAGTAAACACAGCAAAGAAAAGAGACGAGAGAAAGATGGATGCATAACAGACCGCGTGTAGGAGGAGAGATGACACATTTTCATTTTCTCTCATCAACTCAACGTCATACGTGTGTGTGTCTGTGTGTCTGTGTGTGTGTGTGTCTGTGTGTGTCTGTGTGTGTGTGTCTGTGTGTGTGTGTGTCTGTGTGTGTGTGTGTGTGTGTGTGTGTGTGTGTGTGTGTGTCTGTGTGTGTGTGTGTCTGTGTGTGTGTGTGTCTGTGTGTGTGTGTGTGTGTGTGTGTGTGTGTGTGTGTGTCTGTGTGTCTGTGTGTGTGTGTGTCTGTGTGTGTGTGTCTGTGTGTGTGTCTGTGTGTGTGTCTGTCTGTGTGTGTGTCTGTGTGTCTGTGTGTGTGTGTGTGTGTGTCTGTGTGTGTGTGTGTCTGTGTGTCTGTGTGTGTGTGTGTCTGTGTGTCTGTGTGTGTGTGTGTGTGTGTGTCTGTGTGTGTGTGTGTCTGTGTGTCTGTGTGTGTGTCTGTGTGTCTGTGTGTGTGTGTGTCTGTGTGTCTGTGTGTCTGTGTGTGTGTGTGTCTGTGTGTCTGTGTGTGTGTGTGTGTGTGTGTCTGTGTGTGTGTGTGTCTGTGTGTCTGTGTGTCTGTGTGTGTGACTGTGTGTGTGACTGTGTGTGTGTGTGTGTCTGTGTGTGTGACTGTGTGTGTGTGTGTCATACCTCCTCCCGTCACCATGACAGCGAGGACTCCCTCAGCCAATCAAGAGCAGAGTTAGTGTTTCAAACATTTGCGGCGGTAGTAAAACCGAACATCCTTCTCCTCCTCCTCCTCTTCCTCCCCCCCTCCTCCTCTTCCTCCTCTTCCCCCTCCTCCTCCTCTTCCTCCTCCTCTTCCTCCCCTCTCCTCCTCCTCCTCTTCCTCCCCCCCTCCTCCTCCTCTTCCTCCTCCTCCTCCTCTTCCTCCTCTTCCCCCTCCTCCTCCTCTTCCTCCTCCTCTTCCTCCCCTCTCCTCCTCCTCTTCCTCCCCCCCCTCCTCCTCCTCCTCTTCCTCCTCTTCCCCCTCCTCCTCCTCTTCCTCCTCCTCTTCCTCCCCTCTCCTCCTCCTCCTCTTCCTCCCCCCCTCCTCCTCCTCCTCTTCCTCCTCTTCCCCCTCCTCCTCCTATTCCTCCTCCTCTTCCTCCCCTCTCCTCCTCCTCCTCTTCCTCCCCCCCCCCTCCTCCTCCTCCCCCCTCCTCCTTCCTCCTCCTCCTCTTCGTCCCCCCCTCCTCCCTCCTCCTCCTCTTCGTCCCCCCCTCCTCCTCTTCTTCCTCCTCCTCTTCCTCCCCCTCTTCCTCCCCCTCCTCCTCCTTCCTCTTCCTCCTCCTCTTCCTCCCCCCACTCCTCCTCCTCTTCCTGCCCCTCCTCCTCTTCCTCCACCTCCTTCCTCCTCCTCCTCTTCCTCCTCCCCTCCTCCTCCTCCTCTTCCTCCCCCTCCTCCTCTTCCTCCCCCTCCTTCCTCCTCCTCCTCTTCCTCCCCCCCTCCTCCTCCTCTTCCTCCTCCTCTTCCTCCCCTCTCCTCCTCCTCCTCCTCCTCTTCCTCCTCCTCTTCCTCCCCTCTCCTCCTCCTCTTCCTCCCCCCCTCCTCCTCCTCCTCTTCCTCCTCTTCCCCCTCCTCCTCCTCTTCCTCCTCCTCTTCCTCCCCTCTCCTCCTCCTCCTCTTCCTCCCCCCCCTCCTCCTCCTCCTCTTCCTCCTCTTCCCCTCCTCCTCCTATTCCTCCTCCTCTTCCTCCCCTCTCCTCCTCCTCCTCTTCCTCCCCCCCTCCTCCTCCTCCTCCCCCCTCCTCCTTCCTCCTCCTCCTCTTCGTCCCCCCCTCCTCCCTCCTCCTCCTCTTCGTCCCCCCCTCCTCCTCTTCTTCCTCCTCCTCTTCCTCCCCCTCTTCCTCCCCCTCCTCCTCCTTCCTCTTCCTCCTCCTCTTCCTCCCCCACTCCTCCTCCTCTTCCTGCCCCTCCTCCTCTTCCTCCACCTCCTTCCTCCTCCTCCTCTTCCTCCTCCCCTCCTCCTCCTCCTCTTCCTCCCCCTCCTCCTCTTCCTCCCCCTCCTTCCTCCTCCTCCTCTTCCTCCTCCTCTTCCTCCCCTCTCCTCCTCCTCCTCTTCCTCCCCCCCTCCTCCTCCTCTTCCTCCCCCTCCTCTTCCTCCTCCTCTTCCTCCCCCCTCCTCCTCCTCTTCCTCCTCCTCTTCCTCCCCTCTCCTCCTCCTCCTCTTTCTCCCCCCTCCTCCTCCTCTTCCTCCCCCTCCTCTTCCTCCTCCTCTTCCTCCCCCCTCCTCCTCCTCTTCCTCCTCCTCTTCCTCCCCTCTCCTCCTCCTCCTCTTCCTCCCCCTCCTTCCTCCTCCTCCTCTTCCTCCCCCTCCTCCTCTTCCTCCTCCCCTCCTCCTCCTCTTCCTTCCCCCCCCCTCCTCCTCCTCCTCCTCCTCTTCCTCCTCCCCTCCTCCTCCTCCTCTTCCATCCCCTCCTCCTCCTCCTCCCCTCTCCTCCTTCCTCCTCCTCCTCCTTCTCTTCCTCCTCCTCCTCCTCCCCCTCCTCCTCCTCTGTCAGTCTTTCATCATTTCTCTTCATCTTCCTCATTTCTTTATCATTTATTATTTTTCAACCTCCAGTGTTTAAACATGAAGTTGATGCTGAAGTGTAACATCCTGCAGTACCTGGAGTGTCCACTAGAGGCTGAAGTGTAAACTCCTGCAGTTCCTTGAGTGTCCACTAGAGGCTGAAGTGTAAACTCCTGCAGTTCCTGGAGTGTCCACTAGAGGCTGAAGTGTAAAATCCTGCAGTTCCTGGAGTGTCCACTAGAGGCTGGCTGCAGAAGCACAGGAAGTCACATACACACCCATTCTAAAAAGTCTGTTTTTACAGCAGAGATTAACATGTTTACAGTCTGGTTCAAAAAACCAAATAGGTGTGATTATCAATCAACTTTTATTTGTATAACATCAACTCATAACAAGTGTTATCTCGAGACACTTTACAAAAAGCAGGTAAAAGACCTTACTTATTGTTATGTTACAAAGATCCGGCCTATCCATCATGAGCACTTTAGCAAAGCAGCAAAAGTTACAGTGGTAAGAAAAAACTGCCTTATTAAAAGGCAGAAATCTTCGGCCGGATCCCCGGCTCATGACGAAACAGTCTTCACAGGCCTAGACTGCACCGGGCTTAGAAAGGGATAGGGGGAGAGATGGGATAAGATGCAGGAAGAGGGATAGAGAGCAAGGGGGTGGGGGGAGGTAGACCGTCCATCAGCAATCCGGTGGGGAGGGGAGGGGGTTGTTCTGGCAAGCCGTCAACCAACGATCTTGAGGAGCCTAGGAGAGCTCAAGCGCTCCCAGGAAAGTAGGTGGTTAGTGACTGAGATTTATAGATAGATACATGCAGTAATATGATGTACTGTATATGCAGAGAGAGAGAGAGAGAGAGAGAGAGAGAGAGAGAGGAGCTCAGGGTGCCAGTTCCCCCGGTAGTCTAAGCCTATAGCAGCATAACTAAGAGCTGGTCTATACCAGCACCAGCCCTAACTATAAGGTTTATCAAAAAGGAAAGTTTTAAGTCTATTCTTAAAAATACAGACCGTGTCTGCCTCCCGGACCCCGGCTGGAAGGCGGTTCCAGAGGAGAGGAGCCTGATAACTGAAGGCTTTACCTCCCATAGTACACTTGGAGACTGTAGGTACCACCAGCAGGCCTGCACTCCGGGACCGCAACGCTCTCGAGGGGCAGTACGGCACTAGTAGCTCCTTAAGATAAGATGGTGCCTGGCCATTTAGAGCTTTGTAGGTGAGAAGAAGGATCTTGAATTCTATTCTAGACTGTATAGGGAGCCAGTGCAGAGAAGCCAGGACAGGAGTAATGTGGTCCCATTTCCTGGTTCTGGTCAGTACACGAGCTGCAGCATTCTGGACCAGTTGAAGAGTCTTTAGAGACTTACCAGAGCACCCTGACAAAAGAGAGTTACAATAATCCAGTCTGGAGGTAACAAATGCATGAACTAGTTTTTCTGCATCATTTTGGATATTGATCTTGGATATATTACGAAGGTGAAAGTAGGCTGTTCTTGAAACTTGACTGATGTGAGAGCTAAAGGACATATCTTGATCAAAAATAACTCCTAGATTCCTAACAGTGGTGCTAGATGCCAGGCTGATGTCATTAAGGACAGTCAAATCACTAGAAAAAGTCTCTCTGAGGTTCTTAGGGCCTAGCACAATAACTTCAGTCTTGTCTGAGTTAAGTAGCAAAACATTTCTGGTCATCCAGGTCCTAACGTCCTTAAGGCATGTTTCTAGCTGACATAACTGACTGGTACCATCGGGCTTCATTGATACATAAAGCTGAGTATCATCTGTATAACAATGAAACTGTATGGAGTGTTTCCTCATAATATTTCCCAGAGGAAGCATATATAATGTAAAGAGAATTGGTCCAAGCACTGAACCTTGTGGGACTCCATGGCAAAC
>NC_083634.1:20963692-20966192 GCF_963584025.1 Labrus mixtus | reverse complement strand
AAATCCTCAATAATCATTTTAACATTCACAACACAGCCTTTATATACCTGAGTTAAACTTTAAATATTAATCATGAAGCTGATGCTGCAGTTCCTGGAGTGTCCACTAGAGGCTGGCTGCAGAAGCACAGGAAGTCACATACACACCCATTCTAAAAAGTCTGTTTTTACAGCAGAGATTAACATGTTTACAGCTACCAGAACAACTTCCAGACTCACCAGAACTTGAACCAGCAACCCTCCGGTTCCCAAACCAAGTCCCTACTGCCGCCCCAAGAGAGATCTGACGTCCCCACATCTCAACTGTTCAGCTGTCAATCATCAGACAGCTCTGTGTTAATCATCTGTTTGTGAGACACACACATACGCACACATAATGACACACACCTGCTATTATCTAAATGATAAGACGTGTTAGTGTCTGCAGGCCGACCCTGTGTGTGTGTGTGTGTGTGTGTGTGTGTGTGTGTGTGTGTGTGTGTGTGTGTGTGTGTATGTTACAGTCTGGCATTAGAGCAGCTGACGGTGTGACAGCGTCCTGTGTTCCTATAATGCCAGGCTTTACTGTGTGTTTGTGCGTGTGTGTGAGAGTGTGTGATGTCTTTGAGACGAGTGTGTCATTTCACAGAGCGACAAACAAAACACAGTGTGTTATTAACACACACACACACACACACACATACACACACACACAGTCGGTGTGTCTTGTAGCGGCTTGATGAGCGAGTCGTCAGTCGTCTTTGTGTCTTTGTTCAGGAACACATCACCTCCTCGTCTAAAGGTAAGAGAGAGAGAGAGTCAGATATTTAAAAACCTTCCTTTCTAAGAGTTTCATCATCTTCTCTCCCTGATAAAGAAATTCAATGTTTTGAGTTTCAGAGTTTAAACATGGAGCTCTGATAGACCTGAAGGAAAAATAACTTTTATTCATCTTGGACGAGGTGCGCTTATTTGGTGAACTTTTATTACAGAGGAAATGAAATCAAAAGGTAACATTTATATTTAATTAAAATAATCTGTCCTTAACTTTCTGTCTTTACCTGGACGGAGCTCGATTCCAACGACGACGAGAAATACAAATTAATGGAATTTAAAGAAAATGAAGAAGGAATTATTTAGACGGCTCCCGCACTGTGATTTATTTTCTGAAGTTCTACCAAATCAAAACATCTTTTACCTGGAAATCATGATGAAAGAACACGTTCGTAAAAAAGTTTAAAACGTCCCCTGTGAAGTGAGGACGCAGTGTTTTATGAGGACGTTCAGTCTGAACGGTGTAGAGAAGCGTTACAGGAGTAGTTTTTACTGTTCCAACAATGAGAAGTGTAATCTGATCATAATTTGAGTGTTAGCTTCTATGTTAGCTGCAGCTAATCCTACGGGGCGCTAAGCTAGCTGTTAGCTTGTTAATTCACACCCGTGTGTTTATGTGTGTACACACACATTTAAAGAATGTGAAATTGAATATGTCTAGGAGTTTAAGTTACAAGACGGAGCTGAACTGAGATACAAATAAAAGTTGTGACTCATCTAAATGGATGTAAAAAATTGGCATCAACACCTCAAGTGTTCTTTTAAAGTTTCAGAGAACAGCTTGCATGAGCATCAGTTTCAGGTTGTCCCTCATGAGTATAGAGTTTAAGCAGTGCCCCCCCCCCCAAATGAGTGCACATTGTGTTGTTTGTTTAGTAAAACAGATCGTTTCCTAAGTTAAATGCTAATTCTGTTAGCCAGTAGAAGTCATTATCCAGTATGTGTTAGCATCAAGCTAACAAGCTAAGGTAAACATCCGGGTCCATTGGTGAGAAATTGCCCCGACCCCCCCGTGTGTTTGTTTCAGATGATGGACGAAGAATCCACCAAGCGTTACGCTAGGACAGCTGAAGGCGGTCAGAAGCAGAAAGAAGACGAGGTAAAAATGGCGTCCAGCGGAGAATCTAGAGAATCTACTGGGGCCGCTCCAACCAGCGCTCAAAACCAAAATGTTAAAAATGATCTGACAGCAACTATGAAACTATGAAATGTAAACTTTATTTTTCAAAGGTCACATATTTATAAAAGATAAATCTGAAGAATATTTTAAAATCTTAAAGGAGCAGTATGTAACTCTGCCCCCTAGTGTTTAAACTGTGTACTGCAGTCTAAATTCTAAACATCATAGAGAGCTGTCTCCCCCCCCCCCCCTCTCTAGAGTCCATGCTCACACAGGTCACCATGTGGTGGACTCTGAAGCTTCAGTGTTTATCCAGCTCTGCATCGTAAATATAATTCAACCACAATAAGCAAACGTTCATCACTAAAACATTTACATAACACAGAACTTTTATATTAAGCCACTAGTTGGCCGGCTGGCGAGCTCTGCGATTGGACAGCCTGAGCGCCGCAGTGCATTGTGGGGCAGTTTAGTTTGCATGATCAGTGTGCTCCAGATTAATAAAGTTCTGACCAATCTCATCAACATCCTGGTACTTCTTACATACATAGAAATGCTTACTATGATG
>NC_083634.1:20938692-20953692 GCF_963584025.1 Labrus mixtus | reverse complement strand
TAAAAAACACAAAAAGTACAAAAGGTGAAATGTAGGAGCTGTGCAGTGGACTCTTATAGTGTGTTACTACTCACAGAGTGCATGTAAGGAAGATAAGTTTTTGTTTCATGCTCAGGCTCCGGTGGCGGCCATGGTGGGCCGCTCCTGGGACGTGTTCCAGCCGCTCCTCTTCGGTCTGATCGGCGCAGAGATCACCATAGCGAAGCTGAACCCCAGCACCGTGGGTAAGGACTCACAGACAGATCTCGGTTGGATCGGGTCTCGGTGTGATGGACACAGTTACTGATCGTCTCCGCACTCGACTGAAAGTCCAGAAGGATTTCATCCTGTGTCGATATTCTCCCAGATTCTGTTGTGAGTTTCTGACGATGGTTGAACTCTCTGTGTGTTCAGGTCTTGGTTTGGCCTGCATCGCTATCGGTCTGGTGATCCGCCTGCTCGTCACCTTCCTGCTGGTTCACTTTGGAGGATTCACCCTGAAGGAGAAACTCTTCATATCTGTGGCCTGGCTGCCGAAGGCCACCGTGCAGGTCTGAAGTGCTTCTATGGCGTGCTTTTTAAAAACGTTTTGTACCGTCTGAGCCGATGTTACATAAAGGGGGTCGGTAGTGGATCCTTAGGCTAGACCAGCTGAGAACTCTAGAACTACCTGAAGACTCCTTACTACATGGTTGTGTTAAATACTTGATTCTGATTGGCCAGCTATGCATAGCAACGGTCCGCTATCCCTCGATGGATCAGCGTTGTTATGAAAAATAAACCAACAGGAACAGACGGTTGCTAGGTGACGCGGCTCCAATCACAGACTCTGGTGGACTGTGAACACGGAGCTTAGAACAACAAACCACAGAGGGAGTTTGACTTCACTCTCCTTTTAAGGAAGTCGCTGTTTCTTTGTTTTGTTTTTTGTCAGGCTGCCATCGGCTCGAAGGCGTTGGACATGGCGAGGGACGAGGCGTTGGACAAGACGTTAATCAAGTTTGGCCTGGACGTGCTAACGTTAGCGGTGTTAGCCATCCTGACCACGGCTCCCATCGGGGCGCTGGGTATAGGCCTGGCAGGACCACGCCTCCTGGCTCGACAGGTCAAAGGTCAGTGCATGCTCACACACTGCACACAAACAAGAACCACAGAAGGACTTGCTGTACTTTATTACTGATCAATAAAGTATCTATCTATAAACCACGGGGAGCCAGTCATGTGTCATCTGTACATGGAGGTACATGAACTGATAGTTTACTCCGTTTATCTTTATTTTAACAGACGACACAGAAGGCGGAGCCACGACTCAGAGCAGCGCCGGGACCAATCAAGAAAAAGACAACATGACTCTTGAGAGCAAACTCTGAGGCTTCTTACACACATATGATAAGTGAAGCTACGGAAGCCCTGAGTGGACACGCATGCATAGATTTTATTTTGCTCTTGTAGTGTAATTAACTTATTAAGACTTTCCTCGTGCCACAGGAAAAATGAACTTTAACTGTATAAGTTAATTAATTATTCAGTCTCATATCAGAATGTCAGTAAGTTCTCTAGGATCACTTCAATCATTAAATAAAAATAAGTTCTAAATGATTACATGTGATTTTATTACAGGAATCGTGAACAATAATGTAGATTAATAAAGTAAATATCAAAGATTATAATTTGTATGACTTTAAAGTTAATTTCTTCCTTTAACAGGAAGTGGTGCCCCGAGGAATAATTAGAATATATCATCTTAATAAGTTAATTACGCTACGCTCTGCTTGGCAGCGTTAACGAGTTTTAAGATCTCCACTTATTCATCTCGTTATCTGAGAACATCATCGCTGGTTTTCTTGTTGACTTGTTTAAAGATCTGCCTGTGTGTCCTCTTAGGGCTTCCATACAAACCTTGTGTTGTTACAGATCTGTTTTCATATCTCTGCCGTGTATTTCTTTTTCTGCTTCTGTAAGCTATTGCTAGCTCTTAGCCGCTTCTGTCACACGTCCTCTAATGTTCAGGTTTTTCTTACTCTATTGTAAGCGACAGGACTTCATTTATGTCATATACAAAAATGTACAATTAAGAACGTGGAATCACCCCGGGTACAATGTGTACTGTATATAGAAAGAGAAAAACTGTTTATAATACGGCTGTAAACATGTTTGTTTCTGCTGGGACCAAATGTGGATTGACTCACTTCTGCAGCCAGCCTCTAGTGGACACTCGGGGAACTGCAGATTTTACATTGGCTTAGCATTTTTCAGGTTGCCGTCTGGTGAAACCTCCAAACATTGTTTTGTAGTGTTAGTATTGTGTTTGTTGATTTGCTGTACTGTGAGCTGCGGAGCCAGGTTACACAATGTGAACGTGATGGTCTGTAGAGGGGTTAGCTCGCTAATGTTAGCGTAGCATGTTTTTCATCTGTGCCTTAAATGAAAAAACCTCATAAACACAATAAAAGAGACACAAACAGCTGTTCATTCTTTCATGTTGCCTGCGCAACATGTTTGTTTGTGTCCACTCTTCAGTAGAAAGCTCTGATCTTTCTTCTAATGCTGCGGAGGAGACGAGCAGCGGAGAAGAAGAGGGCGTGGCTTCATGAGATCCTCGGGGTTACGACAGGATGTGGGAGAGTTTTAGTTTGTCCAGGAGCTGCAGCTCTATAACGACCACTTCATGAACATGACACATTTCTGCTGCTGTTTGAAACTCACCTGGTACGCCCAAACTGTCCGACGTCTTTCCAAACGAGCGCTCTCTCTCCGTCTTCCCTGTAGGTCGTCTGTTTGTTGTGATGGGATCTTCCCTCCTATTGGACGACCTGCTTGATGTGTCAGGGCCTTAAAGGCTTTATATGTGATTTTTTGATCCAGCAGATGTCGCCCTTGAGCACCAGCATGAAACCAAAACAACTTGCGCTGCATTGTTGTGTTAGCATGCTAATGCTAGCGATCTTTATTCTGCTCGTATCTTCACACTGCATGTAAATTTACCTGAAATGAGCGTGATCTAGAAACACAGTTAAGCAGTGAGTACAGTATGTTATTCTTCTTTTCTCTAGTCCCTCAATTAAACAACTTTTATACACGAGGGGAGGAGTCAGCCGGCCGTCCGGGCGATGTAAACAAAGTGAAGATAGGACTCTGAAAACTCTGAAAACATCACAGACAGTGGGACTCGGGTGTTACACCCATTGTAGACAGTCATGACTCACAGAGTTATTTTCAGAGGAGATACTTGATTTATACATTGAAGTGTGAAACATCACAGATAAAGACTTTAAATGTTAGGTATACCTCCTAAGTTTAAGCAATGAACTATAATACTTTAAATGGTAAAGGAAGTCTCATTCTGTGATGATGCAATATGACATCAGTGTTTCAGCATGCCGTGCAGCAGGTGAAGTGACGTTTGCTTCCAGTGAAGAGCGGAGCTCGGTGAAAACACAGACACGTATCTGTGGTACATTTAGAGTTATTCAAGGCAAAAGTTAAGTACGTAGATTTAAAAAAAAAAAAAACAGCCTTGGTTTCCTGTTACTTTTGTTGCTGCCACCACCAGTTTTCTTCTTCACACCTCAGATCACGCTGCATCTAAAATAACCACAGCGCTTGAAGAAGTGTTGACTCTCACATCGCTCCTCTGAGGCCGTTCCATTGGTCTAACCAGCAGCTGCACTGTTAGTCAAGATTTGTCTCCACAACACCACCTTTAGACAAACCTCAGTGAAGCTACCACAAATAGAAGGGTGAAGAAGAAGAAGGAGGGTTACAATCTGATGACTCCAGTCCACTCTGGACTGACTCAGATTCAGATTTCAGACTTGACTTGAAGGGCCCGTTCAGTTTCACAGCCGGCCGAGTCGTTGAAAGAAGCCGAGACAGGAAACAGACACGGTCACAGCAGCGTTCAGATAACAACATTCACATGTTAGCAACAACAATCCAACAGGTCGCCCAATGAGAAGCCAGAGATAGAAAAACATTCAGAAATTAGTTTACAGTCCACACATCAACATTCAACCGCCTGACAGCTGAAGGGATAAAAGAGAATCTGTCGGTTCTCCTCCAGCGACGTCCAGAGGGCGTTAAAGAAAAGACAAATGACAGAACGTGTCCAGGTTGATTTTTACGATTCCTTTGGATTTCTGGACCAGCTGGACTCCAATGATCTTTGCCCAGACTCGAGTCCTCCATCGATCTGACTCCACTTGATCTAATGCCACTGAACTCCAGCTCACTCCCTTCGATCTTTCATCACCTGACTAGACCCGACTCCTCTTGACTTGACTCCACCTTACATTGACCTGACCTCTTGACCTGACTCAAGTCGACTAAACTCGACCTGTCTCCACCTGGTTCCATCTCTCTTGTTCTGACTCTGACTCGAGCTGTCCAGAGTTGACTCGACTCAACCTGTTGATTCCACCCGACTCAAGTTCACAAGAACCTAACCCCCAATGGACCAGACAAGACTCCACAGCTGTTACCACATTCTGCTCCAATCAGCTTCACTTTGATCTGATACCCACTCCACATTACCTGACTTGTGTGGACTCCCCCTGACTCTACTGGACTCCTAATGACTCCGATCAGCTCCTCATGGTTCCTCTCCCCTTGAATCGTCTGGAAGTCGACTCGACCGGAATCTCATCGAGCACACTCAACCTAACTTTCAAATCTAACTCCTCCTGCCTTGACTTGACTCCACTGACACCTCAACTCTCCTTGACCTGGCATCCCATGACTCCACTCATCCCATGACTCCACTCATCACTCAAGTCCATCCAGCCCGGCTCATTGGTTCAGACTCTACTCCCCTTGACCTTACTTTGACCCGAGTTAGCTCCTGAGTCGACTATACTCCACCTTTAACTCAACAAGTACTGACTCTACTTGTATTAAAGATGGAGTCAGTAGACATGTTGGTTATTCCAACTGGGCCCCTCCTCCTGGGCTCATCACCCCCAGAAGCCCCGCCCCCTGCAGGATGTAGAATAGAAGAAGAATAGAATAGAATAGAACTTTATTTGTCCACAAAGTGGAGTATTGTCTTTGGCTTCACAAGAACAAGACAGAAAAAACATTCTGACAAATAAGACAACATTCAAGCACAGCAGGAAACCAGGAGAGCGTCTGTAGTCCTCGACAACATCACAGTCAGCATGGCTCGTGAATTTAAAATAATAATTTAGTATAATAATCAGCCAGAGTTTTAAGACATTTCATAAAGTTATAGGTTTAAAAACGAAAAAAAGTCAACACAAGGTTCACCCTTGTTTTAGAACGAGCTTTATCCACTTGGTGTTTCTTTGAATTGTATCCACTCTTAAACTCACCTGCTGCGCTGTCATTGGCTGGAGGAAACACACCAGCACCAGACACAGTCACCACCACACATGTATGGAGGCCCAGAAGGGACAATGGAGCAGCTTCACTTTAGGAGAAGTCTGTATTTTATTTTGAAGGAGAAGTCTGTATTTTATTTTGAAGGAGAAGTCTGTATTTTATTTTGAAGGAGAAGTCTGTATTTTATTTTGAAGGAGACAGGATACTGACTCCATCTTTAACTCAGTCTTATAAAGATCCACTCAACCCGACCTGACTCCACTTGCCTCGACCCGACTTTCTCCTCAATTTGATCGGACTTCAACAAAGTCTATTCCACCTGACCTGAGCAAAACTAAATCATTTCACTTTGTTTATTTGATTGTAATTTATTGGACCCAGCTGATATGATGAGTCTTCACGTGTCTGTCCGTCAGATGAACTCTGACCCCTGTTTGTTCTGATGATGAGCTCTGAGACCTCACAGATGGATATTAAGATCAAACATATTTCATATTTCTCATATTTTTTAACAAACATCAGCAGTGAAAACATCCATCGGGTGAATGTGTGGACTTGAAAAAAAGTGTTTGTCTCCTCTGCAGAATGAGTTTCGAACCTTCTCTTTCGCCTCTTTGTGGTTTTCTTTTGAAACAGGATGTGTTCACCACACCCGACGGTCAGAGACGCTCCAGCCTGCACACGATGAAGACGAGTCTGCTGTTCCTCTGTGAGTACAGAAGTCACCGTGCTACTCTTATTAAACTCTTTGATTTAGATAAATACATCAACTTTATGTCTGTGACAGAAATTCACCTTTAACGACAATAAACAATTAACTTTGAAAACAAATTTTAACACTTCATTTCAAACACATGTAATCACTTTTTAATCCCATGTTTACACATTTGAACTATTCTAAAACACTTTAATCACATGAGAAATGAATGAGGAGGGAGCGCTGAAACAGCATCTGGTTAAAAGGTGAACTGAACAGCCAATGAAAGATTTCTTTTTGATGTTTTTCAATAATTTCTGGGAGCATTTTAACGGGAATCCTGATAGTGGGTTCTTAAATATGCAACGTTTTCAGCTAATGTGAATAAAAGTGTTTATAAGTCATAAAAACACACACACAGTGATCTTTAGACTTTAGACTTTATTGTCCACAAGGAGAAATTACAGCATACAGTCTTTGATGGCTCCTTTTTTGAATGTCCGTTGTGTGCTGGTTGAAAGTGAGTTTATTGTCGAGTGTGAGTCCGAGGTATTTGAAGCTGTCAACTGTTTCAACTGTATCGTTGTTGATGAGGGGGTGATGGAGTACCTATTGTTATTTCTTTTGTTTGACTGTCATTTCAGTGCTGAGGCTCTACTTCACATCTGCTCAAAGTCGTGGTGAGTTCAAATCTTCATGGTTTTTTTCATGTTTGTTTGTGTTGTTGAGTGGATGCTCACTCAGGTCACCATGTGGTGGACTCTGAAGCTTCAGTGTTTATCCAGCTCTGCATGGGTCTGTAAACCTTTCTGTGTTCTAACCTCTCTCCATTTTTCAAAAGCATCTCCAATATTGATCCTAGTTTGAGCACGTTTCTGCTCGTGGAGCTTATTAGAAACATGCAGAGGCTTTTTAGGTCGGGTACAATCACTTCTATCTGAACCACTTCTCTTGACCCGCTTCCATCGCTGCAACACCTGTTGACCTGATAACTGCTCTCATATCTGGCAAACCGAGGGGCGTCCAAAACGGCCGTGTGGAGGTGTGTCTTAAAAGCGCCTACCTTCTCTGGTCCAAACAAATCCAGAGCATTCAGGAGCAGAATCTAAAGTTAGAAGGAGGACATACTGGCTGCTGCATTGTTGTCAGAGAAGCCAGCACTTCAACATGTTTCCTTAATGATCAGATAGTAAGATACCTTTATCATCTCACTCTCTACACATCTCACTGATTGATCCTTCTGTGTGGGAAGAGAAATTTAGAACAGACACAGAATAAAACCACAGACTGCTGTTTGTTTCCTGTTTCCAACCAACTTTATTTATTCTTACCATTACAAAGCCTTTATCATCGTAACCATGACGACAAATGCGGACTTACCTTTTAGTTTCATGATACGCACCCCCAACAAACATAATCATTTTTATGTCAAACCAGCCTCTTAGTTTTTACTTTGACCTGCGTTCTTCCTAATGTCCTGCAGGGGGCGACTCCCTGAGTTGTAAATTAAGGTCCAGTTGTATATCGAAGAAAAAATGATGTTACACTAAGCTCCCACTCAGACAGGTGGATTTTAGGGCGGAGCTTCCAGTGATAAACGTGCTTGTATGTGTGTGTGTAAATGTTCGTTCAGTATCGTAACCCCTGGTACAAATCCTCCTTAAAGTGTGTTTGTGTCTCTGTTTGCAGCCTCTCTGATCGTCTCTCCCAGCAGCTCGCAGTTTTTTGAGTACAACAGAGTCTCTTTGATCTGTGATCACTCCAGCTCTGATGAATGGACGGTGTGGAGATACACGAGTGGGTCAGTTTGACACCAAAGTTCTCACTTAGGATCCACCACTGACCACATCTTATCTCCTGTTTGACTCTCCCCCTCACAGTATAGTGAGCCGGGTTTTATCTGTTTGCTTAATGTTTGATTTTATTTAGAGAAATATCAAAACAGCGTCAAAGAATCGTGTCCTGGCATCCGCAGCAGATCTGACCTGGAAACTGTTCCTTATAACACGAGTCACATTAGTTTCTCCTCCGCTGTTGATGTTGACACAGATGATTTCATAAGTCCAAAGTTGGGGATGATTGGTTGAAACCCCTTAGACGAGTTCGAGTTAGCTTTAGCATGGCGTGAAAGCTGCGGTAACTCTGGGCGTAGCTGTTAGCTTTAGCATGGCGTGAAAGCTGCGGTAACTCTGGGCGTAGCTGTTAGCTTTAGCATGGCGTGAAAGCTGCAGTAACTCTGGGCGTAGCTGTTAGCTTTAGCATGGTGTGAAAGCTGCGGTAACTCTGGGCGTAGCTGTTAGCTTTAGCATGGCGTGAAAGCTGCGGTAACTCTGGGCGTAGCTGTTAGCTTTAGCATGGTGTGAAAGCATCTTAAACCGGCTGCGGTAACTCTGGGCGTAGCTGTTAGCTTTAGCTCAGGGTGAGTACACCACCATTGTTCTCCTCAGAATCTTTCAGACCATTACTTTTGATTCATTGGTAACAAACCCCGTCAGACTTGATATTTGACATGATGATGTCACAGTTTAATCTGAACATGGCGAATGAAACGAGGTGATTTGTTTCCTCCAGTTTTAAACCAGAGTTGTCCAGCTGCGACTCGGGCTGGGGCAACCCGACGCCGTCCCGCTGCGATATCAAGGCCATCAAACCGTTGGACAGCGGCATGTACTGGTGTGAATCAAAATACAGAGACAGCAGCAACATGGTCAACATCACCATCATCACTGGTAAGAATCATGAAATGTTTACATACACACTTCCTCTTCTTCTTCTTCTCTTCTCACCACAGGTGAAACGTAGAGCTTTCATATGACATGTGACACACTCACTTTCAGACAGGTGTTGGTTTGTGCATGCTGTGTTTTAATGCTCACATCAGAAGAGTAAAAAAACATATCTGTGCCTGTGTGACATCCTGTCTGTGATTCATAGAGGGAAGTGATCAGAGCAGAAGGAAGTGAGTCATGGAGTGTACCGTGATACAGATGAGTGGAGGCCCTCTGGTTATGAAACACCAGGAGACGGAGCACAAAGTCACACTAACTCAGTTTGTGTTCACTGTTTTTAACCTGGTAGGATGGAAATGATTGTTTTCACCCCTGCAGATGATCCAGAATGCAGCGCGACTCGTCTTTAACCTCCCCAAATTTAAAACTCTGCTGCTCACTGACAAATCAGCAAAAGAAACGTCTCCTCCTTACTTTAACTCTCTGATCCAGGTCTACCCCCCCCCCACTACACTCTGTCAATGAAAGGCGTCTGATCCAACCTTCACAACAGGGTCCTAAGTCTCTGACTAGACTCTTCTCCTCTGTCGCCCCCCGGTGGTGGAATGAACTTCCAAACTCCATGTGATCTGCAGAGTCCCTCTGCACCTTTAAGAAAAAGCTAAAGACCCAGCTCTTTCATGAATACCTACTAACTTAATGATGATGATGATGATAGCTTGATTCCTTTAAGACTCAAAAACAAAGATGCTGAGATTCACAATGTAAAGAAATTTGAAAATTGCATGCAAACTCTTGCACGCCGTCTAAGTTGCAAAAATACTTTTATTGGCCGTTTACGTCCATTGCAAGTTAGACCGTGTGCAGAGTTCATGCTTAGGAATATTAATTTAGGACTGAAAGTACGAACAAACATTTCAACTTAAGATCAGAATCAGATTTATTGTCCAGGTATGCTTACACACACAAGGAATTTAACTTCAGTGAACTGTGCTCTCTTTGTACAGGAACAACATTAAATATCAACAATAAACATAAAAAAAAAAAATCATAGATTGGATCTTGGGTTGGCACCTCGGTCGGCCCATGCCACCCCTGGTCCCCCTTCTAGACTCGCCCCTGCTGCTGCTGGATGAAGTAATCTAGTGGGGACAATCAGTTAACCTTTTGTTTGAATTATTCATCGAGACCCCAAAATGAAATAAAAAGATCTCAGGTTCAAGATGAACTCGAGATACTCTTTAAATGTCCTGCAACAATCGAGCTCTGACCTCGAAACCCCCAGAAAACACCAGGAGCCCTGCCGTAGTTTTGTTTCCCCGTCTGAGTTTATTCAGTTATATTTACTTCACCTTCTTCGATGTTCAGAGATCCGGGGGTGAATAACATGTTTCTCTCTGTGATGAGGTGGAGGTGTGATCCTGCAGTCTCCAGCCGGCCTGGTGACGGAGGGAGATAACATCACTCTGAACTGTAAAGAACAGAACACCAACAATCTCCAGGCTGAGTTCTATAGGAACGACTTCTCCGTCAGTACCAAGCCTGAAGGTAACATGACCATCCACCAAGTGTCCAAGTCTGATGAAGGAGAGTACAAATGTCACATGAGTAAAGGCGAGTCCTCACCCAGCTGGCTGCTGATAGAAGGTAAACTTTATTTCACCTTACAGACATCTTCACTCCTAACTTGGACAATTTAAGGAAATTTGCAGAGTGCAGCGTGTGTGAAGTAAAGGGTTTAATTCCCCCACCCTCTCCCCCAGATGGTTTAGACCCGGCTGTGCTCACCGTGTCTCCAGACTCGTCTCAGACTTTTGAGTACAAAATTCTGAGTCTGAGCTGCAGGGACGACAGCAGCTCTCGCGGCTGGAGGATCACCAGGGTCACCTTGGATCACGATCTGTCCCACTGTGGAGACGGCTGGGGGACACCCAGCTCCTCGGGCTGCTTCATCCAAACCGCCAAGAAGACCGACAGCGCAGTGTACTGGTGTGAGTCTGCTACGAGGCAACGGAGCAACTCTGTCAACTTCACCGTACACCGTAAGAGCCATACAAGAAACATAAGAGCATGATGTGTGGTAACTGTCACCAGTACATGCACAGTGTGAAGTCACAGATCTTCATGCTCCCTATCCCTCTTCCTGCATCTTATCCCATCTCTCCCCCTATCCCCTTCCAAGCCCGGCACAGTCTAGACCTGTGAAGGATGTTTCATCATGAGCCGGGGATCCGGCCGAAGATTTCTGCCTTTTAATAAGACAGTTTTTTCTTACCACTGTAACTTTTACTGCTTTGCTAAAGTGCTCATGATGGATAGACCAGATCTTTGTAACATAACAATGAGTAAGGTCTTTTACCTGCTTTATGTAACATAACAATGAGTAAGGTCTTTTACCTGCTTTATGTAACATAACAATGAGTAAGGTCTTTTACCTGCTTTATGTAACATAACAATGAGTAAGGTCTTTTACCTGCTTTTTGTAACATAACAATAAGTAAGGTCTTTTACCTGCTTTATGTAACATAACAATGAGTAAGGTCTTTTACCTGCTTTATGTAACATAACAATGAGTAAGGTCTTTTACCTGCTTTATGTAACATAACAATGAGTAAGGTCTTTTACCTGCTTTATGTAACATAACAATGAGTAAGATCTTTTACCTGCTTTATGTAACATAACAATGAGTAAGGTCTTTTACCTGCTTCTTGTAACATAACAATGAGTAAGGTCTTTTACCTGCTTTATGTAACATAACAATGAGTAAGGTCTTTTACCTGCTTTATGTAACATAACAATGAGTAAGGTCTTTTACCTGCTTTTAGTAACATAACAATGAGTAAGGTCTTTTACCTGCTTTTAGTAACATAACAATGAGTAAGGTCTTTTACCTGCTTTTTGTAACATAACAATGAGTAAGGTCTTTTACCTGCTTTATGTAACATAACAATGAGTAAGGTCTTTTACCTGCTTTATATAACATAACAATGAGTAAGGTCTTTTACCTGCTTTATGTAACATAACAATGAGTAAGGTCTTTTACCTGCTTTATGTAACATAACAATGAGTAAGGTCTTTTACCTGCTTTATGTAACATAACAATGAGTAAGGTCTTTTACCTGCTTTATGTAACATAACAATGAGTAAGGTCTTTTACCTGCTTTTTGTAACATAGCAATAAGTAAGGTCTTTTACCTGCTTTATGTAACATAACAATGAGTAAGGTCTTTTACCTGCTTTATGTAAAGTGTCTCCAGATAACACTTGTTATGAGTTGACGCTATACAAATAAAAATTGATTGATTGATTGATTGATCTGTTGCTAGGCGACACCAAGCACTGTCCAATCAGCTACATTTAAACAGGAAGTGACATATGCAAAGGCTAGAAAACATTTCAACATGACCAACATCACCTTTGTTTCCTGTCAGTCTGAAATCAGAGTGTTTGACAGTTTGACTTCGTAAGTTGATGAAATGTTGAATTAGCATCGAGAAGTTTGAAAGACAGGAGAATGTAAAACCTTCTTCTTCTTCTCTCTCTGTGTGATGAGACGGAAACGTGACCCTGCAGACGCCGCTCCTCCCGCTGAGAGAGGGAGATAACGTCACTCTGCTCTGTAAAACCAAGACGCCCCACACGCTCCCCTGTGACTTTTACAAAGACGGCGCCCACGTTAAGACCGAACCCGCAGGTCACATGACCATCCACGGTGTTTCCAAGTCCGATGAAGGCCTGTACTGGTGCCACATCACAGGTCACGGAGAGTCTCCGCCCAGCTGGCTGTTCGTCAGAGGTGAGTTTAAAAAAAAATCAAAAATCACACAACTTTAAATATCTGTTGTTTTCTGATGTTTGTCAATTTACGCAAATTCGACCAATCCCTGCACCTTTCTCTCTCACTTGACATTCTGGTTATTTTTTCCACATGGTTGACCGATCCCCTTAAATCCTCATTTAAAATATATTCCTAAAATATCGATCCTCCTAAGTGTCAAAGTTTAAAGTTCTGGTATTGTGACGACTCTCCCTGACACACTGCATGACACACTTTGTGTTGTTGTTGTGAAGCAGTCAGCTGATTCGTTCTGACCGTGACCCCCAGATGTCAGGCTGAGCGTGCTAAACTAAACTGGACGTGTGTCGTTTTTTAGGGCACACGTGAACACGGTCATGTTTTACTGTGGAGCTCATCATGATTTCAACATTTACCTGACCAGGTGTGTTTGTCTCTATAGGTTCAAACAGTTCTCCTTCTTCCTCTGCGCTCACAATCACACTGATACGCCTCCCAGTGGTGGTCGCTCCATACGCCATCTGCACCGTGCTGGCATTATTTTCATGTCGACACACAGGTAACACAGTAACGTCACCCGTTGGTTTCTGAAGAGGCGTGAAGAAGCCCAATGATGGCGGTCGCCATGTTGGAGAAATAAAATCTTAAATCTGTTACCTTAATCCCACAGGAAGGAACCTGCCCGCCGAGGATTGTGAGGGATCGGAACAGCCGTACGATGATGTCATCGCTGAAGTCACCACAGAGCATCAGTTCTAATATCGAAATGATATTTATTAAAGTGTCATGATTAGTGAACATGTGTGTTTATTTGTAAAGTGACGAGATGCTGAATAAATATCTTAAAGGTGTTTTTGTTTGGGGCGCTGGTGACGCAGTGGTTAGTGTGCATGCCCCACGTATGGAGGCTGTAGTCCTCCAAGCGGGCGGCCCAGATTCAAATCTGGCCTGTGGCTCCTTTCCCGCATGTCATTCCCCACTCTCTCTCTCTCTGATTTCTGATTCTATCCACTGTCCTATCTCTCCAATAACGGCACAAAATGCCTAGAAATAAATCTTTAAAAAAAAAAGGTGTTTTGGTTCATTTTAAAACACACTTAACTTTACAATGATTTTAACAGTAGATAGAAATGTTAAATTGACTTTAATCTATCATGAGCAAAGATGAAGGAACCCATGAGAACTCAGGAGCTCACAGGAGAAGATGTGGTTAGTAAATGACATAATGAGATTTACAAATCGTGACAGTAAAATGATTTGAATGCACGGAGAGAGAGATGAGGGCTCAAAGTGCCAGTGCCCGGTGGTCTAAGCCTATAGCAGCATAACTGAAGGCTCTACTTCCCATAGTACATTTAGAGACCGTAGGTCTGAACCTCTTTCACCAGCTGTTCTTATGAAGACGTTTCTTAAAGCCACTGACAGATTTCAACAAGATTCTGACATTCGTTTTCTTATTGCCGATTTGTTCTTGGGTAAGAACGACCAGCATACTTAAGCACATATGAGTACAGACATGCAAGTGTAAAATCATGGTGATGGTGTTTCCTTCATCCTGCACCTTTCTCTCTCACTTGACATTCTGGTTATTTTTTCCACATGGTTGACCGATCCCCTTAAATCCTCATTTAAAATATATTCCTAAAATATCGATCCTCCTAAGTGTCAAAGTTCAAAGTTCTGGTATTGTGACGACTCTCCCTGACACACTGCATGACACACTTTGTGTTGTTGTTGTGAATTATAGATTATTAAAAACAATTATAAACATGATTTAAATGTGGTCAACCTTTCTGTCAGTTACACAAAGTTTTGACACGTGTACCGACCTTTTTGTATTTAATGTCTTTACAAACTCACTGATAAAACATGAGGCACAACGTTCACTCTTCCCACACTGCTCACAGCTGTATGGTTTCTCTCCAGTATGAACACATTGGTGTTTTCTCAGTATGTCTTATCCTGCAAAGGTTTTCCCACACTGC
This sequence comes from Labrus mixtus, assembly GCF_963584025.1. Classification (NCBI taxonomy): domain Eukaryota; kingdom Metazoa; phylum Chordata; class Actinopteri; order Labriformes; family Labridae; genus Labrus; species Labrus mixtus. Next base: position 20,939,166 of record NC_083634.1, on the reverse strand, counting down.
TCACAGTTGTACGGTGTCTCTCCGATGTGAATATGTTGGTGCTTTTTCAGTGAGTCTTGTCGCGCAAAGGTTTTCCCACACTGCCCTCAACTGTATGGTTTCTCTCCTGTGTGAATACATTGGTCGATTCTCATTGTGCCTTATCGTGCAAAGGTTTACCTACAGTCTCTAAATGTACTATGGGAGGTAGAGCCTTCAGTTATCAGGCCTGCTTGTGGTACAGTCTCTAAATGTACTATGGGAGGTAGAGCTTTCAATCTCTAAATGTACTATGGGAGGTAGAGCTTTCAATCTCTAAATGTACTATGGGAGGTAGAGCTTTCAATCTCTAAATGTAATATGGGAGGTAAAGCCTTCAGTTATCAGACCTGCTCGTGGTACCTACAGTCTCTAAATGTAATACGGGAGGTGTAGTGGCTTGATCTTGCTTTTCAAAGGTTTGAGCCACTGAGGGGCTGATAGCCTACCGTACTT